>NW_027038309.1:0-28796 GCF_034236695.1 Oncorhynchus nerka | reverse complement strand
TGCTCCCTCTGCTGTTTCCTGAAGTCCACGATCATCTCCTTTGTTTTGTTGATGTTGAGTGTGAGGTTATTTTATTCTGATCCAAGATGGCGTAGCAGTCGGACGTGTGTTTTGTCTTGTCCCGTCCTGTATAGTGTAAATATAGTTTTTTTCCTCTTTTTTCCGTATATATTTCATACATATTTTAATCTCACTTCCCAACCACAGGCTGAATATACTCTCCTGCAACCCGCATCACCCAATGTGGTACGGATCTGCTTTTTCTGTGCTTTAGAATCGGAACCCTCATCAGAAGCTAGCCGCTAACTAGCTACTAGCTAGCCACTGCTAGCGGTCTTCAACGCTAACTAGGACACCAGCGCGACATCTACCCAAAGCATATCAGACTGCTTTTTCTCTACCACATCTCCGGATTCCTACCGCAAGCTCTGAAGCTTTATACCGGATCATCGTAAATAGCTAGCTGCAATCCGTGGCTACTCCTGGCTAACGTCTCTGTCCCAGAGCAAGCACCAGTTAGCCTGGAGCTAGCCTCGAAGCTAAACCATCTCCCGACTACCCGAAGAGGTCCAAAAATACCTAATTTGCCAATTGGCCTGGACCCTCGACTGACCCTCTACTGCCGACACGGAGCCCCGCCGATCCATCACGACTGGTCCGCCATAATCGTCCGAGGGGTTTCAACAGGCTTCTCCGCTGCGACATCGCCAAAGATCCATCTGCTGGCCAAGGCCCGCGAGCTTTCTGAATCGCTGTATCTCCAGCTCACCGCATGAAGAGGAATAAATAAACAGACTCACCCCATCGCGACGTCCCCCAAAGGTTAACTCTCTAGCCCTCGCTATCTCCCTGCTTGCTAATTCGGCCTGCTAACGGCTAGCTTGTCAAGCTCCGGTCCGCTAACTGCTACCTTGTCTAGCTCGGGCCTACGAACTGTTAGCTTGTTAGCACAGGCCTGCTAACCGTCTGTACCACCGCGTCCCAATCACTCTCTGACCCCATTTACTTTCTATCTCTTTTTGATTTTTAATTTGTTTATACCTTCCGGAAACCTGCCTCACCCAATGTGATACGGAATCGCTATTACTTTTACTCTTATTTTTATTTTTATGACACTCAAGAACCTCCAGACGCTAACCAGCTAACTAGCTACAAGCTAGTTAGTCATTGTTAGTTAAAAAAAAAAAAAAAAAAAAAAAAAACCTGAATCACTCGCCAGCCCCCCTGCCCATCCACCGCTGCCCCCTGGACACTGATCTCTTGGCTACATAGCTGACGCACGCTGGACTGTCCATTAATCACGGTACTCCTTTCTGCTTGTTTGTCTTACCTGTCGGCCCCGTTGCCTAGTCAACGCCATTTTACCTGCTGTTTGTTGTGCTAGCGGATTAGCCTCGCCTACTGTTTTTAGCCAGCTTTCCAAATTCAACACCTGTGATTACTGTATGCCTCGCTGTATGTCTCTCTCAGATGTCAATATGCCTTGTATACTGTTGTTCAGGTTAGTTATAATTGTTTTAGTTCACAATGGAGCCCCTAGACCCACTCTGCATACCCCTGTTACCTCCTTTGTCCCACCTCCCACACATGCGGTGACCTCACCCATTACAACCAGCATGTCCAGAGATACAACCTGTCTCATCATCACCCAGTGCCTGGGCTTACCTCCGCTGTACCCGCACCCACCATACCCCTGTCTGTGCATTATGCCCTGAATATATTCTACCATGCCCAGAAACCTGCTCCTCTTATCCTCTGCCCCCAACGCTCTAGGCGACCAGTTTTGATAGCCTTTAGCCGCACCCTCATACTACTCCTTCTCTGTTCCGCGGGTGATGTGGAGGTAAACCCAGGCCCTGCATGTCCCCAGGTACCCTCATTTGTTGACTTCTGTGATCGAAAAAGCCTTGGTTTTATGCATGTCAACATCAAGAGCCTCCTCCCTAAGTTTGTTTTACTCACTGCTTTAGCACACTCTGCTAACCCTGATGTCCTTGCCGTGTCTGAATCCTGGCTCAGGAAGGCCACCAAAAATTCAGAGATTTCCATACCCAACTATAACATCTTCCGTCAAGATAGAACTACCAAAGGGGCGGAGTTGCAGTCTACTGCAGAGATAGCCTGCAAAGTAATGTCATACTTTCCAGGTCCATACCCAAACAGTTCGAACTACTAATTTTGAAAATTACCCTCTCCAGAAATAAGTCTCTCACTGTTGCCGCCTGCTACCGGCCACCCTCAGCTCCCAGCTGTGCCCTGGACACCATTTGTGAATTGATCGCCCCCATCTAGCTTCAGAGTTTGTTCTGTTAGGTGACCTAAACTGGGATATGCTTAACACCCGGCAGTCCTACAATGTAAGCTAGATGCCCTCAATCTCACTCAAATCATCAAGGAACCCACCAGGTACAACCTAACTCTGTAAACAAGGGCACCCTCATAGACGTCATCCTGACCAACTGGCCCTCAAATACACCTCCGCTGTCTTCAACCAGGATCTCAGCGATCATTGCCTCATTGCCTGTATCCGCCACGGGCCGCAGTCAAGCGACCACCCCTCATCACTGTCAAACGCTCCCTAAAACACTTCTGTGAGCAGGCCTTTCTAATCGACCTGGCCGGGTATCCTGGAAGGACATTGACCTCATCCCGTCAGTTGAGGATGCCTGGTCATTCTTTAAAAGTAACTTCCTCACCATTTTAGATAAGCATGCTCCGTTCAAAAAATGCAGAACCAAGAACAGATACAGCCCTTGGTTCACTCCAGACCTGACTGCCCTCGACCAGCACAAAAACATCCTGTGGCGGACTGCAATAGCATCGAATAGCCCCGTGATATGCAACTGTTCAGGAAGTCAGGAACCAATACCCGCAGTCAGTCAGGAAAGCTAAGGCCAGCTTCTTCAGGCAGAAGTTTGCATCCTGTAGCTCCAACTCCAAAAGTTCTGGGACACTGTGAAGTCCATGGAGAACAAGAGTACCTCCTCCCAGCTGCCCACTGCACTGAGGCTAGGTAACACGGTCTCCACCGATAAATCCACGATTATCGAAAGCTTCAATAAGCACTTCTCAACGGCTGGCCATGCCTTCCGCCTGGCTACTCAACCTCGGCCAACAGCTCCGCCCCCCCCGCAGCTCCTCGCCCAAGCCTCTCCAGGTTCTCCTTTACCCAAATCCAGATAGCAGATGTTCTGAAAGAGCTGCAAAACCTAGACCCGTACAAATCAGCTGGGCTTGACAATCTGGACCCTCTATTTCTGAAACTATCTGCCGCCATTGTTTCGCAGCCCCTATTACCAGCCTGTTCAACCTCTCTTTCATATCGTCTGAGATCCCCAAGGATTGGAAAGCTGCCGCAGTCATCCCCCTCTTCAAGGGGAGACACCCTGGACCCAAACTGCTATAGACCTATATCCATCCTGCCCTGCCTATCTAAGGTCTTGAAAGCCAAGTCAACAAACAGGTCACTGACCATCTCGAATCCCCGTACCTTCTCCGCTGTGCAATCTGGTTTCGAGCCGGTCACGGGTGCACCTCAGCCACGCTCAAGGTACTAAGCGATATCATAACCGCCATCGATAAAAGACAGTACTGTGCAGCCGTCTTCATCGACCTCGCCAACTTTCGACTCTGTCAATCACCATATTCTTATCGGCAGACTCAATAGCCTCGGTTTCTCGGATGACTGCCTTGCCTGGTTCACCAATTACTTTGCAGACAGAGTTCAGTGTGTCAAATCGGAGGCATGCTGTCCGGTCCTCTGGCAGTCTCTATGGGGTGCCACAGGGTTCAATTCTCGGGCCGACTCTTTTCTCTGTATATATCAATGATGTTGCTCTTGCTGCGGGCGATTCCCTGATCCACCTCTCGCAGACGACACCATTCTATATACTTTCGGCCCGTCATTGGACACTGTGCTATCTAACCTCTCAAGCGAGCTTCAATGCCATACAGCACTCCTTCCGTGGCCTCAACTGCTCTTAAGCGAGTAAAACCAAATGCATGCTTTTCAACCGATCGCTGCCTGCACCCGCATGCCCGACTAGCATCACCACCCTGGATGGTTCCGACCTTGAATATGTGGACATCTATAAGTACCTAGGTGTCTGGCTAGACTGCAAACTCTCCTTCAGACTCATCAAACATCTCAATCGAAAATCAAATCAAGTCGGCTTTCTATTCCGCAACAAAGCCTCCTTCACTCACGCCGCCAAGCTTACCCTAGTAAAACTGACTATCCTACCGATCCTCGATTTCGGCGATGTCATCTACAAAATGGCTTCCAACACTCTACTCAGCAAACTGGATGCAGTCTATCATAGTGCCATCCGTTTTGTCACCAAAGCACCTTATACCACCCACCACTGCGACTTGTATGCTCTAGTCGGCTGGCCCTCGCTACATATTAAGTCGCCAGACCCACTGGCTCAGGTCATCTACAAGTCCATGCTAGGTAAAGCTCCGCCTTATCTCAGTTCACTGGTCACGATGGCAACACCCATCCGTAGCACACGCTCCAGCAGGTGTATCTCACTGATCATCCCTAAAGCCAACACCTCATTTGGCCGCCTCTCGTTCAGTACTCTGCTGCCTGTGACTGGAATGAACTGCAAAAATCGCTGAAGTTGGAGACTTTTATCTCCCTCACCAACTTCAAACATCAGCTATCCGAGCAGCTAACCGATCGCTGCAGCTGTACATAGTCTATTGGTAAATAGCCCACCCATTTTCACCTACCTCATCCCCATACTGTTTTTATACTGTTTTTATTTTATTTATTTATTTACCTTTCTGCTCTTTTGCACAATATCTCTACCTGTACATGACCATCTGATCATTTATCACCCCAGTGTTAATCTGCAAAATTGTATTATTCGCCTACCTCATGCCTTTTGCACACATTGTATATAGACTGCCCATTTTTTTCTACTGTGTTATTGACTTGTTAATTGCTTACTCCATAACTTGTTCTCAACTAGCCTACCTGGTTAAATAAAGGTGAAATAAATAAAATAAAAAATAATTTTTCCTGACACCACACTCCGAGGGCCCTCACCTCCTCCCTGTAGGCTGTCTCATTGTTGGTAATCAAGCCTACCACTGTTGTGTCGTCCGCAAACTTGATGATTGAGTTGGCGATGCGCATGGCCACGCAGTCATGGGTGACCAGGGAGTACAGGAGGGGGCTGAGCACGCACCCTTGTGGGGCCACAGTGTTGAGGGTCAGCAATGTGGAGATGTTGTTTCCTACCTTCACCACCTGGGGGCGGCCCGTCAGGAAGTCCAGTACCCTGTTGCACAGGGCGGGGTCGAGACCCAGGGCCTCCAGCTTGATGATGATTTTGGAGGGTCTATGGTGTTGAATGCTGAGCTGAAGAGAGAGGAGAGAGGGTTATTGGAGAGAGGAGGGGAGGTAGGGATGGAGGGAAGGGAGAAGAGCGGAAAGGAGGGGAGGGAGATGGGAGGGAGGCGAGAGAGGAGAGGAGGGAGGGAGGGGAGGGCATGGGAGAGGACAGAAAAAGGAAGGGGGAGGAGAGAGGAGGGGAGGTAGGCAGGGAGGGAAGAGGGTGGGTATGGAAAGAAAGGAGAGAGGGAATTGGAGGGAAGAGTTAGGAGGGGATAGGAGAGGAAAGTAGATGAGAGGACATGGGGTGAGGGGAGGGTAGAGGAGAGGAGGGGAGACAAGGTGAAGCTAGAGGAGTGAGGGGAAGAGGGGAGAGGATAGGATAGGAGGGAGGGAGGGAGGGAGGGAGGGAGGGAGGGAGGGGAGAGGAGAGGAGAGGCAGCTAGAGGATAGGATAGGAGGGGAGGAAAGGGGAGAGGCATCTAGAGGGGAGGGAGGGGTGGAGTGGAGTGGGACAGGAGGGGAGACAAAATGAAGTTAGATGAATGAGGGAGAGGGGAGAAGAGAGGAAGCTAGAGGAGAGGGAGGGAGGGAGGGAGGGAGGGAGGGAGGGAGGGAGGGACGGACGGACGGAGGGAGGGGAGGGAGGGAGGGAAGATGAAGTGAGGAGGAGAGGAGAGGAGGAGGAGGGGGAGATGAAGGAGGAGGAGAGGAGAGGAGGAGGAGAGGAGGATGCATGAGGAAGGAGATGAGGTGGGGAGGAGAGGAGGGTAGGAGGATGTGAGGGGAGAGGAGATGAGAGGAGAAGGCGGAGAGGAGGAGAGGATGTGAGGGGAGAGGAGAGGAGGGATGAGGAGCGGGTCGGAGGGGAGAGGAGACAGAAGGCGTGAGTCCATTGTAACAGTTTTATTGATGTTCAGGCCTGCTGTCAGGAGCGCCTCTGCTCCTCTGATGATGACCAATGCCTGGGGCGATCCTTCTCTTCCCTGGAACCACGAGCTCCACCGGGACCCTTTACTCTCAACAACACACACAGAGTCACTATATAGCCATAACTCTATATTCCAGAGCCCTCTCATCTTCTATGTAATAAAAAGATGGCCGTCATCACAACAAAGGGATGCTCTCAGATATTTTCCTCGCTGCAGCACCATAAACATCAATACTGTCAGCTTCTGGAGACCCAGCCATGTTTTAGGTCAGTGGTCATAACCACTCCTCTGAACCATGTTGTTGCCAGCCCAGAACCGTCTTCAACTTGTCAGCTAATCATCAAGCCCTTAATTAACGATGTGTTCTTAAATTAACTATAACCTATGTAGTTTTGGCGTGATAATTAGTTGACAAGTTGAACACAGTCTCAGGGCTACTTTGGAAGAGTTAAATACATGGAACAGTTAAGGCACACTCCTCCATCCAGGGGGAACAGTCCTCCAGCCAGGGGACCACTCCTCCATCCAGGGGGAACACTCTCCAGCCAGGGGACCACTCCTCCATCCAGGGGAACACTCCCCTCCATCCAGGGGGAACACTCCTCCCATCCAGGGGAACACTCCTCCATCCAGGGGGAACCTCCTCCATCCAGGGGGAACACTCTTCCATCCAGGGGGAACACTCCTCCATCCAGGAGAACACTCCTCATCCAGGGGGAACACTCCTCCAGCCAGGGGAACACTCCTCCAGCAAGGGGAACACTCCTCCATCCAGGAGAACACTCCTCCATCCAGGGAACACTCCTCCAGCCAAGGCAACACTCCTCCAGCCAGGGCAACACTCCTCCAGCTAGGAGAACACTCCCTCCATCCAGGGGGAACACTCCTCCATCCAGGGGGAACACTCCTCCATCCAGGAGAAACACTCCTCCATCCAGGGGAACACTCCTCCAGCCAGGCAACACTCCTCCTCCAGCCAGGGGCAACACTCCTCCAGCTAGGAGAATACTCCTCCAGCCAGGTGAACACTCCTCCAGCCAGGGAAACACTCTTCCAACCAGGGGAATACTCCTCCATCCAGGGAACACTCCTCCAGCCAGGTAGCACTCCTCCATCCAGGGGGAACACTCCTCCAGCCAGGGCAACACTCTCCATCCAGGGGGAACACTCCTCCAGCCAGCAACACCCTCCATCCAGGAACACTCCTCCAGCCAGGGGGAACACTCCTCCATCCAGGAGAACCTCCTCCATCCAGGTAGAACACTCCCTCCATCCAGGGGAAACACTCCTCCAGCCAGGGGCAACACTCCTCCATCAGGGGGAACCTCCTCCATCCAGGGGAACACTCCTCCAGCCAGGAGGAAACACTCCTCCATCCAGGGGAACACTCCTCCAGCCAGGGCAACACTCCTCCAGCCAGGGGCAACACTCCCCTCCATCCAGGGGGAACACTCCTCCAGCCAGGGCAACACTCCTCCAGCCAGGGAACACTCCTCCATCAGGAACACTCCTCCAGCCAGGCAACACTCCTCAGCCAGGGCACACTACTCCAGGCAGGGGACCACTCCTCAAGCAGGGGGAACACTCCTCCAGCCAGGGCAACACTCCTCCCAGCCAGGGCAACACTCCTCCAGGCAGGACCACTCCTCCAGGCAGGGAACACTACTCCAGGCAGAGGGGACCACTCCTCCAAGCAGGGGAACACTCCTCCAGCCATGGGCAACACTCCTCCAGCAGGGGCACACTCCTCCAGGCACCAGCTGATGAACCAGGTGATGGGGGGTTTAAGCCAGGGGAACCAGCTGATGGGGGGTTGAAGCTAAGAGGAGACCAGCTGATGGGGGTTGTAGCCAGGGAACCAGCTGATGGGGCAGAGGAGTCTGATGGAGGGTAGAGGAGTCTGATGGAGGGTAGAGGAGTCTGATGGAGGTAGAGGAGTCTAATGGAGGCTAGAGGAGTCTGATGGAGGCTAGAGGAGTCTGATGGGAGTAGAGAGTCTGATGGAGGAAAAGGAGTCTGATGGGGTAGAGGAGTCTGACGGAAGGTAGAGAGAGCTCTGATGGAGGGTAGAGGAGTCTGATGGTAGAGGAGTCTGATGGAGGTAGAGGAGTCTGGTGGAGGGTAGAGGAGTCTGGTGGAGGTTAGAGGAGTCTGATGGAGAGTAGAGGAGTCTGATGGGGTAGAGGGAGTCTGATGGGGTAGAGGAGTCTGGTGGAGGTAGAGGAGTCTGGTGGAGGGTAGAGGAGTCTAGTGGAGGGTAGAGGAGTCTAGTGGAGGTAGAGGGTCTGATGGAGGGTAGAGGAGTCTGATGTGGTAGAGGAGTCTGATGGAGGTAGAGGAGTCTGGCCCAAGGAGGTAGAGCGAGAGACTGATGGAGGCAGAGGAGACTGGATGAGGTAGAGGAGACTGATGGAGGGTAGAGGAGACTGATGGAGGGGGAGGAGTCTGATGGAGGGTAAGAGGAGTCTGATGGAGGGTAGAGTCTGATGGAGGTAGAGGAGTCTGATGGAGGTAGAGAGACTGATGGAGGTAGAGGAGACTGATGGGGTAGTTGAGTCTGGTGGAGGTTAAACCAGAGGGGGAACCAGCTGATGGGGTTAAAACCAGGGGGAACCAGCTGATGGGGTGAAGCCAGGGGAACCAGCGGATGGGGAGGTCTGGTGGAGGGTAGAGGAGTCTGATGGAGAATATAGGAGTCTGGTGGAGGGTAGAGGAGTCTGATGGAGATAGGAGTCTGGTGGAGGTAGAGGAGTCTGATGGAGGGTAGAGTGAGTCTGGTAGAGGGTAGATGAGTCTGATGGAGAGTATAAGAGTCTGATGGAGGTAGAGGAGTCTGATGGAGAGGGGAGGAGTCTGATGGAGGGTAGAGAGTCTGATGGAGAGGGGAGTCTGATGGAGGGTAGAGGAGTCTGGTGGAGGGTAGAGTCTGGTGGAGGGTAGAGGAGTCTGGTGGAGGTAGAGGAGTCTGGGTGGAGGGTGGTGGAGTCTTGCGGAGGGTAGAGGAGTCTGATAAGGGTATAGTGTCTGATAGGAAAATGGCTAGTGGAGGAGCCTCTGTCGCAGGGCTATAAGAGCTGAGAGCAGGGTGGTCTGTCCATCAACAGCAGATTTGGGTCCGGCCTGAAAAAAAGCATCTCACCCATATCACTTTCAAAGTCCTGAAACCCAAAGCTCTCTGCTTTCTCTCTCTGTTTCTCTTTCTCTCTCTCTCTCACTCTGACTGCCATGCGAGGCTTGCCTTCCCCCAGCTCCTCACCCCAGCCTCACACCATACATCCCTTGTCCCCCCAGCTCCTCCCCTCCAGCTCCTCCCTAGCTCCTCCCCCAGCCTCTCGCCATACCGCCCCTTGTCCCAAAGCCAGCTCCTCCCCCAGCCTCTCGCCATACAGCCCTTGTCCCCCCCAGCCCTGGCTCTTGCACAACCCATTCGTTTCTCTAACCAATCAGAATGGTTAGAATGTTTTTAAGCGTTCTAGATATTGTTGGGGAGAGGTACACAGATCCAGACTCATTGCGGAGAAGAAACTAATGTCTGTGGGCGTGGTGTATGTGGGCGTGGTGTATGTGGGCGTGGTGTATGTGGGCGTGGTGTAGAGTTTGGCCGGAGCAAGGAGTTAGGTTAACCAGGTGAACAAAGAGCAGTTTGTGAGCTAGAGAGCCAGCAGAGATGCACAGGGCCCAGTGTTGGGGAAGCTACTCTGAAAATAGACTTTACCAAGCTACCAATTACTTCACTTTGGAAGAAGTTCAAATACACTAAAGCTACCCTTTGAAAATATATTTCACTGAACTAAAGTTACTCATTACGTTAACAGAATGTGAACGAAGCCTATTAAAACACACACAACATGAGAATTAATTAGGTCTGATGCGACAAGGAAAGGAACAATGATTGCCTACTTCAACCATATGTTTTAAGTTCTGCATAGTTCAGTAGTTAGCTACACTGCTACAATGGCATAACATCTGCTGAGAACACTACATGAATTGAATCAGGTTCAACTACTAATAAGATACAACCTGGTCTCAGAGCAGAATGTATATTTACTAAAAACTGTGCCACTCCATTTAGTACGATATGTTACGTTTATTTACATTACATTGGCCTACCAGTGCAGGCGATCGTAAAATATAGTATGAATTGTAGGATGTATAGTATCCTACGTCTTGATAATTCAGTATGAAAATATTAACTTTGACTGCTTTAGAATAATAGGTTGGGGTTAAGGTTAGAGTTAGAATTAGGTAAAGGGTTAGGATTAAGGTTAGAGTTAGGTTAAAGGGTTAGAGTTAGGAGTTAGTTAAAGGGTTAGGAGTTAGTTAAAGAGTTAGGGTTAGAGATTAGGGTTAAGTTAGAGTTAGTTAAAGGGTTAGGAGTTAGTTAGTTTTAGGAGTTGGGAGTTAGTTAAAGGGTTAGAGTTAGGGTTAGAGTTAAAGGGTTAGAGTTAGGGGTTGGTTAAAGGGTTAGAGTTAGGGTTAGTTAGTTAAAGGGTTAGAGTTAGGTTAGTTAGTTAGATTAGGAGTTAGTTAGATTAGGAGTTAGTTAAGGGTTAGAGTTAGAGTTAGTTAAAGGGTTAGGGTTAGGTTAAAAGGGTTAGAGTTAGGAGTTAGTTAAAGGGTTAGGAGTTGAGTTAGTTAAAGGGTTAGAGTTAGGGGTTAAAGGGTTAGGAGTTAGGTTAAAGGGTTAGAGTTGAGGAGTTAGTTAAAGGGTTAGGAGTTAGTTAAAGGTTAGAGTTAGTTAGTTAAAGGGTTAGGAGTTAGTTAAAGGGTTAGGAGTTAGTTAAAGGGTTAGGGTTAGGAGTTAGGGTTAGGGTTAAAGGGTTAGGAGTTAGTTAAAGGGTTAGAGTTAGGAGTTAGGTTAAAGGGTTAGAGTTAGGAGTTAGTTAAAGGTTAAGGTTAGAGTTAGTTAAAGGGTTAGAGTTAGGAGTTAAAGGGTTAGGGTTAGTTAGTTAAAGGGTTAGGGTTAGGAGTTAGTTAGATTAGGAGTTAGTTAGTTAGATTAGGAGTTAGTTAGTTTAGGAGTTAGTTAAAGGGTTAGAGTTAGGGTTAGGAGTTAGTTAAAGGGTTAGAGTTAGGTTAGAGTTAGGAGTTAGTTAAAGGATTAGGGTTAGGGAGTTAGTTAAAGGGGTTAGAGTTAGTTAAAGGGTTAGAGTTAGGGTTAAAGGAGTTAGATTCAGGGTTAGTTAAAGGGGTTGGGTTAAAGGAGTTAAAAGGGTTAGGGTTAGAGTTAGTTAAAGAGTTAGTTAAAGGTTAGAGTTAGTTAAAGGGTTAGAGTTAGGTTAGTTAGTTAAAGGTTAGAGTTAGGTTAGTTAGGTTAAAGGGTTAGAGTTAGGAGTTAGGGTTAGGAGTTAGTTAAAGGATTAGGTTAGGATTAAGGTTAGAGTTAGGTTAAAGGGTTAGAGTTAGGAGTTAGTTAAAGGGTTAGGTTAGAGTTAGGTTAAAGGGTTAGGGTTAGGGTTAGGAGTTAGAGTTAGGGTTAGAGTTAGGAGTTAGTTAAAGGGGTTAGAGTTGGGAGTTAGTTTTAGGTTAGGAGTTAGTTAAAGGGTTAGAGTTAGGGTTAGGAGTTAGATTAGGGTTAGAGTTAGGGGTTGGTTAAAGATTATGGTTAGAGTTAGGGTTAGGAGTTAGTTAAAGGGTTAGAGTTAGGGTTAGGAGTTAGATTAGGGTTAGAGTTAGGGGGAGTTAAAGGGTTAGAGTTAGAGTTAGGAGTTAGTTAAGGTTAGGGTTAGAGTTAGAGTTAGTTAAAGGGTTAGAGTTAGGTGTTAGTTAAGGGTTAGAGTTAGGGTTAGGAGTTAATTAAAGGGTTAGGGTTAGTTGAGGGTTAGAGTTAGTTAAAGGGTTAGAGTTAGAGTTAGTTAAAGGGTTAGAGTTAGGGTTAGTTAGTTAAAGGGTTAGAGTTAGGGTTAGTTAGTTAAAGGGTTAGGAGTTAGTTAAAGGTTTAGGGTTAGTTAAAGGGTTAGGGTTAGGAGTTAGTTAAAGGGTTAGAGTTAGGGTTAGGAGTTAGTTAAAGGGTTAGAGTAGGAGTTAGAGTTAGGGTTAGGAGTTAGTTAAAGGGTTAGAGTTAGGAGTTAGTTAAAGGGTTAGGGTTGGGAGTTAGTTAAAGAGTTAGGAGTTAGGTTAGGTTGAGTTAGGTTAGTTTAGGGTTAGGAGTTAGGTTAAAGAGTTAGGTTAGGTTAAGGTTAGAGTTAGGAGTTAGTTAAAGGGTTAGTTAAAGGGTTAAGGTTAGAGTCAGGAGTTAGTTAAAGGGTTAGGGGAATGGTTAGCTAACATGCTAAGTACTTGCAAAGTATGTAAAACGTAGTAAGCAATTGCTAATTAGCAAAAATGATGAGATTCAAACTCGCAACCTTTGGGTTAGGGTTAGGCATGCCAGGCAATACATACCAAAGTAACATACCAAAGTAACATACCAAAGTAACATACCAAACGTAACATACCAAAGTAACATACCATAATAGTTTGAGTGTCCCAGTTTTACATAGGCCAATGTAATGTAACCTAACTTAAAGTAACATATCATACTAAATGAAGTGGCATGGATTTTAGTCAAATATAATACATTTGTCTCTGAGACCAGGTTGAGCTACTGCAAAATATAGTTAAATTTCTAGTTGAACTACATGTAGTTCTCTACTCTCCAACACTGGCCGTTAGTTACCTGTTGAGAGGCTGTAAATCTATGAGAGGAGAGGAAACTACAGAGCTGCAGGGGACCAGGATGTATCAGAGAGAGTTAGAACCCAGAAGGCCTTGAGGCTCTGTTCCCGTGGAGGTTCCTGTTCCATGTCTGTTCTGTGTTTCTGTGGTTGCCAGACTTCACCCAGTAGCCTGCTACTACCCTGGATAGTGGACAGTTTGTGGTTTAGAAAAGTCTGCCTCTGTCAAATCAGTCTTCTCAGAACTGCCTGTGTTCCATCACAGCTGGTCCTTGAATACAGTGTTGTGGTAAATCCAGTCCGGTCTCCAGACCACATATTGAGTGTCTTGGTGTCGGACAATGAGGACTCCTAATAACTTCCAGAGACCAGTGGATAAAAAAAAAATATATTTTTATTGTTATATACTGTACACATTTGAACATCTCCCATTCAGTCAGTGCATAAAACCGCTTCGCCAGGTCAAATATCTACACTCCTTTCATGACACATTCATTTCCTATCGCCTATGGAAACATGGCCTTCCTACTTTACTGAAAACATTACTGGCCTTTAGTTTCATTCAGCATCCTCAAACTTTGTCTTGTCGGAATTTTCCTTGGTAGGGAAGAGTGGGGGAAATAGTGTGAAAGTTGCTTGCTACACTATTAGTAAGAGGAGACCGGGGTAACATATTATGCATTTGTATCTATTGTAGACCTGTTTTGGTCCCCAAGAGTCGATTGGTGCAGTGGTGTGTCAATCTAAGTAAGATAATAAACGAATCCACATCAATATCTGTCAGTTTAAGATCGAGATATCTGGGGGCGTTTCTTACACTTCCGCATCTGTGGTGAAAGGTGGCAGAGTTAGAGGGGTGTCTGTCAGACCAGGAGACATCCCATCTGTGGTGAAAGGTGGCAGAGTTAGAGGGGTGTCTTAGTCAGACCAGGAGACATCCATCGAAAATCAGTCTTCTCACAAAATGTCTGTAGTGTCTGAACGGTTTGACAAACTGTTGACCATTCCATGGGAAGACTAGAATCTCACAAACACGATGGTGGTTTCTGTTTTGCTCTACGATCCCCACAAGTGTCACAGGACTCGTCTGAAGGTAACCAGTACCGGTTTAAAAACGAACGGAAGTATGTGTGCAAACACACACATATATATACATATAAATATATATATAAACACACATATATATATACATATATATATATATACACAGTACCAGTCAAAAGTTTGGAAACACTTACTCATTCAAGGATTTTTCTTTATTTTTACTATTTTATACATTGTAGAATAATAGTGAAGACATCAAAACTATGAATTAACACATATGGAATCATGTAGTAACCAAAAAAAGTGCTAAACAAATCAAAAATATATTTTAGATTCTTCAAAGTAGCCACCCTTTGCCTTGATGACAGCTTTGCACATTCTTGGCATTCTCTCAACCAGCTTCATGAGTTTAGTCACCTGGAATGCATTTCAATGAACAGGAGTGTCTTGTTAAAAGTACATTTGTGGAATATCTTTCCTTTCCAGAAGATAGCCCTAATTGGTAAAAGACCAAGTCCATATTATGGCAACGGGTTTAACAAAGAAGTATACATATGTAATTGAATATGTAATAACAATAAAATAAAACATGCAATTAAAGCTTGTATTAGCTTATTATTTCTCGTTTGATTATATAACTACAGTTAGAAACTTGAGGAAATAACATGTTCACTAGTCTAGTAGTGACATCGGTAGAATAATAGTGATTTTGAATAGACAAAATCAGTTGTAAATGTCTTCGTTTTTTATAGTAATTATAAAGAGTTTATATAGGAAATTAAATCTGCATCTCACCGGTAGAAACAAGCCAACTACATTTCCTGGTTGTAAGCAAACTACAATATTCAGAATTCTTAGCGATTTCACGATTGGAGGACCACCCCATCGAAGTGTAAAAATATAAAAATGTCTGTGTTTCCAGCCAGTCCTTTCAGACAGAGGATTTCAAAAGGGAACTGATGGAGTTACCATGTCGTCGAAAGTTGAAAAGTGATGCTACTCCATCGATTTTCCCCTTCACTTCAAAGAGGAGCATCTGCCTACATCAGTGCAGCAGAAAAGAGGTCAAGCTGAGTTAAGGGTAGCTAACGTTACCTAGCTAACTAGCTAGCGAGAAAACAACATTTATTTATCTAAACCAAAATCTAGCTAGCTTTCATAATAAGCTGGCTTGACATTCCATATCAATGAAATTATCGAGCTGCTATCTGGCATTGTGATTTGTAACTTGCAAGCTAACATTAGCTCTGTTAGGTTACATTAGCTAACCGTTAGCTAGCTAGCCAACAAACCAACTAACCACCACAGAGGCTAATGTGACTATACAGTGCATTCGTAAAGTATTCAGACCCTTTGACTGTTATATACTTTACAACGTTATTCTAAAATTGATGTAAATAGTTTTCTTCCCTCATCAATTTACACACAATAAAAAAATCTGAAATAAAAAACGGAAATATTTACATCAGTATTCATACCCTTTACTCAGTACATTGTTGAAAGCCCTTTGGCAGCGATTACAGCCTCGAGTCTTCTAGGGTATGACGCTACAAACTTGGCACACCTGTATTTGGGGAGTTTCTCCCATTCTTCTCTGCAGATCCTCTCAAGCTCTGTCAGGTTGGATGGGGAGTGTCGCTGCACAGCTATTTTCAGGTCTCTTCAGAGATGTATGATCAGGTTCAAGTCCAGGCTCTGGCTGGGCCACTCAAGGACATTCAGAAATTTGTCTAAAGCTACTCCTGCATTGTCTTGCCTGTGTGCTCAGGGTCATTGTCCTGTTGGAAGGTGAACCTTCACCCCAGTCTGAGGTCCTGAGTGCTCTGGAGCAGGTTTTCATCAAGGATCTCTGTACTCTGATCTGTTCATCTTTCCCTCGAATCTGACTAGTCTCCCAGTCCATGCCGCTGAAATACATCCCCACGGCATGATGCTGCCACCACCATGCTTCACCGTAGGGATGGTGCCACCACCATGCTTCACCATAGGGATGCTGCCACCACCATGCTTCACCATAGGGATGCTGCCACCACCATGCTTCACCGTAGGGATGCTGCCACCACCATGCTTCACCGTAGGGATGCTGCCACCACCATGCTTCACCGTAGGGATGCTGCCACCACCATGCTTCACCGTAGGGATGGTGCCACCACCATGCTTCACCATAGGGATGCTGCCACCACCATGCTTCACCGTAGGGATGCTGCCACCACCATGCTTCACCATAGGATGCTGCCACCACCATGCTTCACCATAGGGATGCTGCCACCACCATGCTTCACCATAGGGATGCTGCCACCACCATGCTTCACCATAGGGATGCTGCCACCACCATGCTTCACCATAGGATGCTGCCACCACCATGCTTCACCATAGGGATGCTGCCACCACCATGCTTCACCGTAGGGATGGTGCCACCACCATGCTTCACCGGGGATGCTGCCACCACCATGCTTCACCATAGGATGGTGCCACCACCATGCTTCACCGTAGGGATGCTGCCACCACCATGCTTCACCGGGGATGCTGCCACCACCATGCTTCACCGTGCCACCACCATGGATGGTGCCACCACCATGCTTCACCGTAGGGATGCTGCCACCACCATGCTTCAGGCCAAAGGATGCTGCCACCACCATGCTTCACCATAGGGGATGGTGCCAGGTTTCCTCAAGACCACGCTTGACATTCAGGCCAAAGATGTTTGTCCTTCTTGGGTTTTATCAGAACAGAGAAGCTTGTTTCAGAGTGACATAGTCTGAGACCAAGGCTTCACCCCAGGCTGACCACCATGCAAACTTCTTCCATTTAAGGATGGCCACTGTGTTCTTGGGGACCTTTTACTGAGAATGATGGAGGCCACTGTGTTCTTGGGGACCTACCTGCAGAATGATGGAGGCCACTGTGTTACCTTCAATGCCAGAATGATGAGTGTGTTCTTGGGGACCTTCAATGCTGCAGAATGGGAGGCCCCTATACCTTCAATGCTGCAGAATGAAGGCCACTGTGTTCTTGGGGACCTTCAATGATTGGTGGAGTGTGTTCAGAGATGTTTGTCCTTCTAGAAGGTTCTCCATCTACACAGAGGAACTTGGAGCTCTGTCAGCACTGTCAACTGACCATCGGGGTTCTTGGTCACCTCCTGACCAAGGCCCTTCTCCCCTGAGATTGCATCCATTTGGCCAGGCAGAAAACTTGTTTTCACTTTGGGATAGGAAGAGTCTTGATCAATGAGTTCAATCCATTTGAGAATTCCAAAGGGTCTGAATATCTTCCATTTAAGAATGATGGAGGCCACTGTGTTCTTGGGGGAACCTTCAATGCTGCAGAATGATGGAGGCCACTGTGTTCTTGGGTCCTTCACCATGATAACGCAAACTGCACCAGAAACAATGATGGAGGCCACTGTGTTCTTGGGACCTTTACAATGCTGCAGAATGATGGAGGCTTTTAACTGTGTTCTTGGGGACCTTCAATGCTGCAGAATGATGGAGGCCACTGTGTTCTTGGGGACCTTCTGTCTAAAGTGCTGCTTTTCAGAATCAGTTTTTAGGCTAGTAGAGGCCACTGTGTTCTTTGGGGACCTTCAATGCTACAGTTCTGATGGAGGCCACTGTTCACTCTTGGGGACCTTCTTTGCTGCGGGAAATGTTTTGGTAGTCAGTTCCCAGATCTGTCTCTTCGACATAATCCTGTCTCATAATCCCTTGGACCTCATGGCTTGGATTTTGCTCTGAAATGCACTCTCAACAGCCCATGGGACCCCATTGATATAGACAGCCAGTGTGTGCCTTTCCAAATCATGTCCAATCAATTTAATTTACCACAGGTGGACTCCAATCAAGTTGTAGGAACATATCAAGGATGATCAATGGAAACAGGATACACCTGAGCCATTTTTGCATCTCATAAGAAAGGGTCTGAATACTTAACCTGTAAATAAGGTATTTCTGTTTTTAATTTTAATTTAATTAGCAAAATTGTCCTGAAAACTTGTTTTCACTTTGGGATATTGGGATATTAGTGTGTTTACAGATCAGACGAGTTCAATCCATTTGAGAATAATAACAAATGTGGAAGGGTCTGAATACTGTTCCGAATGTTTACATTTACGTCATTTAGCAGACGCTCTATCCAGAGCGACTTACAAATTGGTGCTTTCACCTTATGACATCCAGTGGAACAGCCACTTTATAATAGTGCATCTAGGTCTTTTAAGGGGGAGGGGAGAAGGATTACTATCCTATCCAGGTATTCCTTAAAGAGGTGGGGTTTCCTCTGTGTCCACCTGGTGATTGACTCGCTGTCCTGGAGAGTTTAGAGTCCGATCCCATTAACGTCAAACTCAGCACCAGAAACAAGCTGGAAGCACCTTCTAAATCTTACTAAAATCTACCCAATCTTTCCACTCCTGAGCAAATAAACACACTGGAGCTTGGCATGTTAGTTTGTTGGTGAAACTAGTTTGATCCAGCTGATGGAGAGGTTGGTGTCTTTACAAGGCAGGCTTCTACCTATAGTTATATGTATTATGGAGGCTTTTAACTGATTGTTCATCGGCAAGGCTTGGTGTCTAAATATATTAGTGAACAAGGGGATGGGACTGAGCACTGACTGGTGTCTGTTGGAGGTGGGTATTGTGTGTGTAGGTTACCATGACACTAAACTGTCTACAAGACAAGTGCTCCTCAAACTTAGTGATCACCTCTTGTAGTCACTATAGTTTAGCATGGCTGTTAGTAGACTGGCATCTAACCTATTCACTTCTTGGTCAGATTTGCCAAATGGAGGGTGAGGGAGAGCTTTGTACGTATCTCTGTGTCTAGAGTTTTTAGCATGGCTGTTAGTAGACTTTCTAACCTATTCACTTCTATTGTAGTCTGTTCTTTAGCATGGCTGTTAGTAGACTCCTAACCTATTCACTGTATTGTAGTCAGTTCTTTAGCATGGCTGTTAGTAGACTCTTCTAACCTATTCACTCTATTGTAGACCCCGTTCTTTAGCATGAGTTTCTGTATTAAAGACCCCGACCACTAGTATTAAAGACCCTGCCACTAGAGAGAGTTTCCCTGTCTAGTAGACCCCGCTAACCTTCACCACTACTGTTGGCAGTGCTTGTCCACTAACAGCACCACTGTAGGTGCTTCATTAAACAACAATAGAGTTTCCTGTATTAAACTGTCAACAAGAGAGTTTCAAAAGACCCCCCACAAACTGTTCACATCTTTGCTAACAGCCCATCTCAAAGCCCCCATTGACCCCGAGAGTCAGAAAACACATGCCAGTCTATGTGTTCCCTGTTTCCAGGTGAGTTTCCTGCAGTAAAAGTCTTCTGCAAGACATTGAAGTGGTGGGTGGTGAATTAAATGACCCCAACAAGAGGCTTGTCCACCCCGGCTGTGGAGGGCAGAAAAGCACCAGACAAGCAGCCAGTGTCACAGCCCCACCAAACCCAAAAGACGACCCTGGAAATATCGCCACAGAGCCAAAAGACTGGCTAAAAACCAGCTGCCATTACTAAACAAAAGAAGATGTTCACCCCAGCCACTGAGGAACATTCTGTATTAAAGACTCGCCAATAGGAACATTCTGGAACCTGCCTGGAACATTTCAACCAACACAACGCCATATTCAGTTAGACTGATGTTGTAATAAAGACCCCGCCATAGAATGTCTAGTATTAAAGCGCCACTAGCTGCAGTTGTGGTCTAAATATCGCTTAGCTGTTGTACGTGTTTACAGTATATAGCGGTGCTAGCTGTAGTAATGTTTACAGTATATAGCGGTGTGCTAGCTGGAGAGAGTTTACAGTATATAAAGACCCCGGTGCTAGCTGTAGAGAGTTTCCTGTATATATGGTGCTAAGTAGTACGTGTACACTAGCTGTTGTATGTGTATTAAAGTATATAATGGTGCCCTAGCTAGATGACCACTGGAAACTCATGCTACAGACCAGCCCTGCTGCTTGCCGTGTGGTAGCAGAGAGAATAGTCTATGACTAGGTGGCTGGAGTTGTTAGGCCTTCCCTCTGACACCACCTGGTAGAGAGGTCCTGGATGGCAGGAAGCTTGGCCCCAGTTAAAGATGTACTGGGCTGTATTAAAGACTACCCTCTGTAGCACCTGCAGTCGGAGGCCGAGCAGTTGCCACTAACAGGCTGTGATGCAACCAGTCAGGATGAGTTTCCTGATGGTGCAGCTGTAGAAGTTTCCTTATTAGGATCTGAGGACCCAGGGGAGAGAGTTTCTTTCAAGTCTCCTGAGGAGAATAGGTTTTATAGTGCCCTGGCCACACAGCTGTCTTGGTGTGCTTGGACTATGTTAGTTTGTTGGTGATGTGGAGTCCTGTACAATCATCTCCTTTGTCTTGATCCAGCTGATGGAGAGGTTGTTGTCTTGGACACCACACGGCCAGGAGTTTCCTGTACCTCCTCCACTATAGGCTGTCTCATCATTGTCGGTGATCAGGCCCCCACTGTTGTGTCATCGGCACTAAGAGAGTTAATGATGGTGTTGAGTTTCGTGACCTGGCCATGCAGTCATGAGTGAACAGACCCCGAGTACAGGAGGGGACTGAGCACACACCCCTGAGGAGCCCCTGTATTGAAGACCCCGATCAGCGTGGTGGATGTTTTGTTAAAGACCTTACCACCTGGGGGCGGCCCGTCAGGAAGTCCAGGATCCAGTATGCAGAAGGAGAGAGTTTAGTCCCAGGATCCTTAGCACTAGTGAGACCTTTGAGGTCACTATAGTGTTGCACGCTGAGCTGTAGTCAATGAATGGCATTCTCACACTAGGTGTTCTTTTGCATTCTCCCACTTTTACTTGTAAAAGACAGGAATAGGAGGACAGAATTAAAGGTCAGATTTGCCAAATGGAGGGTGAGGGAGAGCTTTGTACCCCGTATCTCTGTGTGGAGAGTTTCCCTGAAGAGGGTCTAGAGTTTTTTATTAAAGACCCCGTCTGAGAGAGTTGTACATTTAACATGCTGGTAGATATTAGGTCAAACTGGGAGAGAGTTTCCCTTTATTAAAGACCCTGGCACCACTAGGAGAGAGTTTCCCTGTATTAAAGACCCCGACCACTAGAGAGAGTTTCCTGTATTAAAGACCCCACCACTAGGAGAGTTTCCTGTATTAAAGACCCCACCACTAGGAGAGAGTTTCCTGTATTAAAGACCCTGACCACTAGGAGAGAGTTTCCCTGTATTAAAGACCCCGGCCACTAGGAGAGAGTTTCCTGTATTAAAGACCCCGCCACTAGGAGAGAGTTTCCCTAGAGAGTATTAAAGACCCGGCCACTAGGAGAGAGTTTCCCTGTATTAAAGACCCCCGACCACTAGGAGAGAGTTTCCTGTATTAAAGACCCCGACCACTAGGAGAGAGTTTCCTGTATTAAAGACCCAGGCCACTAGGAGAGTTTGCATAAAGACCCCTGCCACTAGGGAGAGTTTCCTGTATTAAAGTCCCACCACTAGGAGAGAGTTTCCTGTATTAAAGACCCTGACACTAGGAGAGAGTTTCCTGTATTAAAGACCCCGACCACTAGGAGAGAGTTTCCCTGTATTAAAGACCCCGACCACTAGGAGAGAGTTTCCCTGTATTAAAGACCCCGACCACGGCCACTAGGAGAGTTTCCTGTAAAAGACCCCACCACTAGGAGAGAGTTTCCTGTATTAAAGACCCCAGCCACTAGGAGAGAAAGACCCGACCACTAGAGAGTTCCTGTATTAAAGACCCCGACCACTAGGAGAGAGTTTCCTGTATTAAAGACCCCGCCACTAGAGAGAGTTTCCTGTATTAAAGACCCTGACCACTAGGAGAGAGTTTCCCTTATTAAAGACCCCGACCACTAGGAGAGAGTTTCCTGTATTAAAGACCCTGACCCTGGCTACTAGAGAGAGTTTCCTGTATTAAAGACCCTGACCACTAGGAGAGAGTTTCCTGTATTAAAGACCTGGCCACGACCACTAGGAGAGAGTTTCCTGTATTAAAGACCCCACCACTAGAGAGAGTTTCCCTGTATTAAAGACCCTGGACCACTAGGAGAGAGTTTCCCGTATTAAAGACCCCGCCACTAGGAGAGTTTCCCTGTATTAAAGACCCCGCCAATAGGAGAGAGTTTCCTGTATTAAAGACCCCGCCACTAGGAGAGAGTTTCATTAAAGACCCCACACTAGTTTCTGTATTAAAGACCCCGGCCAATAGGAGAGAGTTTCCCTGTATTAAAGACCCCGGCCACTAGGAGAGAGTTTCCCTGTATTAAAGACCCCAACCACAAAGAGTTTCAAAAGACGTGAAAAAACATAAAGGAGAGAGTTTCAATTAAAGACCCCGTTACTAGGAGAGTTCCCTGTATTAAAGACCCCCTAGGAGAGTTTCCCGTATTAAAGACCCCGACCACTAGGAGAGAGAGTTTCCTGACCCTGGCCACTGGTCTGCCTGTATTAAAGGACTGGTCTGCCAACTGGAGAGTTTCCTGTATTAAAAGACTCACTAAACAGAGTTTGGTTGACTCACTAATTAAAGACCCTGGCTTAGGTTTTTCCCTGTATTAAAGACCCCCTGGCTAGAGAGTTATGTTGGTGATGGAGCCCCTGGAGAGAGTTTCCCCTGTATTAAAGACCCCAGCCCTAGGCTATATTATGTTGAGTGTGATGGAGAGTTTCCCATTAAAGACCCCTGGCTATATTATATTAAAGACCCCCTGACCATGGAGCCCCCCCGACTGGCTATATTATGTTAGGTGAGATTTCCCTAGACCCTGGCTATATTATTTCCCTGGTGTTAAAGACCCCTAGGCTTTTCCCTGTTTAAAGACCCCTGTGACTGGAGCCCCTGGACCCTGATTATGTTGAGAGTTTCCCTGATGGAAGACCCTGGCTATATTATGTTGGTGTTTCCCTGATGGAAGACCCCTGGCCACTAGGATGTTGGTGTGATGGACCCCGACCCTGGCTAGCCCCTGGCTATATTAAAGACCCTGACCACTGTGAGAGAGCCCCTGGCTATATTATGACCCTGGTGTGATGAGAGTTTCCTGTATTAAAGACCCCTGGCTATATTAGAGAGTTGGTGTGATTAAAGACCTGGCTAGAGTTATGTTGGTGTGATGGAGTTTCCTGTATTAAAGACCCCGGCCACTAGGAGAGATTATGTTAAAGACTGTAGATGGAGTTTCCTGTATTAAAGACCCTGGCCACTAGGAGAGAGTTTCCTGTGATGGAGCCCTGGCTATATTTCCTGTTGGACCCCCGTGGAGGAGCCCCTGGCTATATTATGTATTAAAGACCCCGTAGTGAGAGAGTTTCCCTGGACCCCGACCATATTATGTTTCCTGTGATTAAAGACCCCGGCCACTAGGAGAGAGTTTCCCTGTATTAAAGACCCCTGGCCACTAGGATGAGTTGGTGTGATGGGAGAGAGCCCCTGGCTATATTATGTTGGTGTAGAGAGAGTTTCCTGATTAAAGACCCCGGCCACTAGGAGAGAGTTTCCCATTAAAGACCCTGACCACTAGGATGAGTTTCTATATTATGACCCCACCACTGGTGTGAGTTTCTATATTAAAGACCCCGGTAGTGATGAGTTTCCTGTATTAAAGACCCTTGGTGTGATGAGTGGCCACGACCACTAGATGGAGCCCCTGGACTATATTATGTTGAGTTTGATGGAAGCCCCTGGGCTAGGAGAGAGTTGGTGTGATGGAGACCCCTAGGAGAGAGTTTCTGTATTAAAGACCCCGCCACTAGGAGAGAGTTCCTGTATTAAAGACCCCTGGCCAATATTAGAGAGTTTCCCTGTGACCCACCACTAGGAGTTTCCTGTATTAAAGACCCTATAGTTGAGAGTTTCGTATTAAAGACCCTGGCTACTAGGATTATGTTGGTAGTGAGGAGTTTCCTTTATTAAAGACCTGGCCACTATTATGTTGGTGTGATGGAGAGAGTTTCTGTGACCCTGGCTATATTATGTTGAGAGTTTCCTGATGGAAGCCCCTGGCTATAGTTATGTTTAAAGACCCTGACCACTAGGAGAGAGTTTCCCTGGACTTCATATTATGTTGGTGTGATGGAGTTTCCCTGTTGATTAAAGACCCCGGCCACTAGAGAGAGTTGGTGTATTAAAGACCCTGGCCGATATTATGTTGAGTTTCCTGATGGAAGACCCCGACCACTAGAGAGAGTGTGATTAAAGACCCCTGGCTATAGGAGAGAGTTGTATGACCCCATGGAGCCCCTGGAGAGAGTTTCTGTATTAAAGCTAGGAGAGAGTTATGTTGACTCCCGTGGAGAGAGTTTCTGTATTAAAGACCCTGCCACTAGGAGAGAGTTTCCTGTATTAAAGACCCCTGGCTATATTATATTAAAGTGTGACTAGGAGAGTTTCCTGAGACCCCTGACCACTAGGAGAGAGTTTCCCTTATTATGATGGTGAGTTTCCTGATGGAAGCCCCTGGCTAGAGTTTGTTTAAAGACCCTGGCCATGGGAGAGAGTTTCGTATTAAAGACCCCTGGCTATTAAAGACCCCAACCTAGGAGAGAGTTATGTTGAAGAGTGATTACAGGAGCCCTGGCTATATTAAGAGAACATCCATGTTAGTGGATGGAGCCCCTGGCTATATTATGTTTCCTGGTTGACTCACTAATGGAGACCCTGGCTATATTATGTTGGTGTGATGGAGTGAGCCCCTGGCTATATTATGAGTTGGTGTGATGGACTCCCCTGGCTATATTATGTTGGTGTGATGGAGCCCTGGCTATATTATGTTGGTGTGATGGAGTGAGCCCTGGCTATATTATGTTGGTGTGATGGAGTGAGCCCCTGGCTATATTATGTTGGTGTGATGGAGCCCCTGGCTATATTATGTTGGTGTGATGGAGTGAGCCCCGGCTATATTAGAGAGTGTGATGGAGTGTGCCCCTGGCTATATTATGTTGGTGTGATGGAGCCCCTGGCCATATTATGTTGGTGTGATGGAGCCCTGGCTATATTATGTTGGTGAGATGGAGCCCCAACCACATTATGTTGGCAAAATAATGGTGCCCTGGCTATATTATGTTGGTGTGATGGAGCCCCTGGCTATATTATGTTGGTGTGATGGAGCCCTGGCTATATTATGTTGGTGTGATGGAGCCCCTGGCTATATTATGTTGGTGTGATGGAGCCCCTGGCTATATTATGTTGGTGTGATGGAGTGTTGGTGTGATGGCTATATTATGTTGGTGTGATGGAGCCCTGGCTATATTATGTTGGTGTGATGGAGCCCCTGGCTATATTATGTTGGTGTGATGGAGCCCCTGGCTATATTATGTTGGTGTGATGGAGCCCCTGGCTATATTATGTTGGTGTGATGGAGCCCCTGGCTATATTATGTTGGTGTGATGGAGCCCCTGGCTATATTATGTTGGTGTGATGGAGCCCCTGGCTATATTATGTTGGTGTGATGGAGCCCCTGGCTATATTATGTTGGTGTGATGGAGTGAGCCCCTGGCTATATTATGTTGGTGTGATGGCTATATTATGTTGGTGTGATGGCTATATTATGTTGGTGTGATGGCTATATTATGTTGGTGTGATGGCTATATTATGTTGGTGTGATGGAGCCCCTGGCTATATTATGTTGGTGTGATGGAGCCCCTGGCTATATTATGTTGGTGTGATGGAGCCCCTGGCTATATTATGTTGGTGTGATGGAGTGAGCCCCTGGCTATATTATGTTGGTGTGATGGAGTGAGCCCCTGGCTATATTATGTTGGTGTGATGGAGCCCCTGGCTATATTATGTTGGTGTGATGGAGTGAGCCCTGCCTCATATTATGTTGGTGTGATGGAGCCCCTCTGGCTATATTATGTTGGTGTGATGGAGCCCTGGCTATATTATGTTGGTGTGATGGAGTCCCTGGCTATATTATGTTGGTGTGATGGAGCCCTGGCTATATTATGTTGGTGTGATGGAGTTGGTGTGATGGAGTCCCTGGCTATATTATGTTGGTGTGATGGCTATATTATGTTGGTGTGATGGAGCCCCTGGCTATATTATGTTGGTGATGGAGCCCCTGGCTATATTATGTTGGTGTGATGGAGCCCCTGGCTATATTATGTTGATGTGATGGAGCCCCTGGCTATATTATGTTGGTGTGATGGAGCCCCTGGCTATATTATGTTGGTGTGATGGAGCCCCTGGCTATATTATGTTGGTGTGATGGAGTGAGCCCCTGGCTATATTATGTTGGTGTGATGGAGTCCCTGGCTATATTATGTTGGTGTGATGGAGCCCCTGGCTATATTATGTTGGTGTGATGGAGTGAGCCCCTGGCTATATTATGTTGGTGTGATGGAGGCTATATTATGTTGGTGTGATGGAGCCCTGGCTATATTATGTTGGTGTGATGGAGCCCTGGCTATATTATGTTGGTGTGATGGAGTGAGCCCCTGGCTATATTATGTTGGTGTGATGGATTCCCTGGCTATATTATGTTGGTGTGATGGAGCCCCTATATTATGTTGGTGTGATGGAGTGTGCCCCTGGCTATATTATGTTGGTGATAGAGCCCTGGCTATATTATGTTGATGTGATGGAGCCCCTGGCTATATTATGTTGGTGATGGAGCCCTGTTGGTGTGAGCCCCTGGCTATATTATGTTGGTGTGATGGAGCCCCCTGGCTATATTATGTTGGTGTGATGGAGCCCTGGCTATATTATGTTGGTGTGATGGAGTGAGCCCCTGGCTATATTATGTTGGTGTGATGGAGCCCCTGGCTATATTATGTTGGTGTGATGGAGTGTGCCCTTGTTGGTGTGATGGCTATATTATGTTGGTGATGGAGCCCCTGCCATAGCCCTTATGTTGGTGTGATGGAGCCCTGGCTATATTATGTTGGTGTGATGGAGCCCCTGGCTATATTATGTTGGTGTGATGGAGTGAGCCCTGGCTATATTATGTTGGTGTGATGGAGTGAGCCCTGGCTATATTATGTTGGTGTGATGGAGCCCCTGGCTATATTATGTTGGTGTGATGGAGTGAGCCCCTGGCTATATTATGTTGGTGTGATGGAGTGAGCCCCTGGCCATTATGTTGGTGTGATGTTGGTGTGATGGAGTGAGCCCCTTGGCTATATTATGTTGGTGTGATGGAGTCCCTGGCTATATTATGTTGGTGTGATGGAGTGTGCTCCTGTTGGTGTGATGGCTATATTATGTTGGTGTGATGGAGCCCCTGGCTATATTATGTTGGTGTGATGGAGCCCCGGCTATATTATGTTGGTGATGGAGCCCTGGCTATATTATGTTGATGTGATGGAGCCCCTGGCTATATTATGTTGGTGTGATGGAGCCCCTGGCTATATTATGTTGGTGTGATGGAGCCCTGGCTATATTATGTTGGTGTGATGGAGTGAGCCCCTGGCATATTATGATGGTGTGATGGAGCCCCTGGCTATATTATGTTGGTGTGATGGATATTATGTTGGTGTATGGCTATATTATGTTGGTGTGATGGAGCCCCTGGCTATATTATGTTGGTGTGATGGAGCCCCTGGTCTATATGTTGGTGATGGAGCCCCTGGCTGGGTGTGATGGAGCCCCCTGGCTATATTATGTTGGTGTGATGGATTCCTGGCTATATTATGTTGGTGATGGAGCCCCTGGCTATATTATGTTGGTGTGATGGAGTGAGCCCCTGGCTATATTATGTTGGTGTGATGGAGTGAGCCCCTGGCTATATTATGTTGGTGTGATGGAGTGTGCCCTGGCTATATTATGTTGGTGTGATGGAGTGAGCCCCTGGCTATATTATGTTGGTGTGATGGCTAGGCCCCTGGATGGCTATATTATGTTGGTGTGATGGATATTATGTTGGTGTGATGGCTATATTATGTTGGTGTGATGGAGCCCTGGCTATATTATGTTGGTGTGATGGAGCCCTGGCTATATTATGTTGGTGTGATGGAGCCCTGGCTATATTATGTTGGTGTGATGGAGCCCCTGGCTATATTATGTTGGTGTGATGGAGTGTGCCCTGGCTATATTATGTTGGTGTGATGGAGCCCCCTGGCTATATTATGTTGGTGTGATGGGAGCCCCTGAGCTATAGCCCCCCTTGGCTATATTATGTTGGTGTGATGGAGCCCCTGGCTATATTATGTTGGTGTGATGGAGCCCCTGGCTATTATGTTGGTGTGATGGAGTTGGTGTGATGGCCTGGCTGATATTTATGTTGGTGTGATGGAGTCCCTGGCTATATTATGTTGGTGTGATGGAGCCCTGGCTATATTATGTTGGTGATGGAGCCCTGGCTATATTATGTTGGTGTGATGGAGCCCCTGGCTATATTATGTTGGTGTGATGGAGTGAGCCCCTGGCTATATTATGTTGGTGTGATGGAGCTCCCTGGCTATATTATGTTGGTGTGATGGAGCCCCTGGCTATATTATGTTGGTGTGATGGAGCCCCTGGCTATATTATGTTGGTGTGATGGAGCCCTGGCCATATTATGTTGGTGTGATGGAGCCCTGAGTTGGTGTTATGGAGCCCTGGCTATATTATGATGGTGTGATGGAGCCCTGGCTATATTATGTTGGTGTGATGGAGCCCCTGGCTATATTATGTTGGTGTGATGAGAGCCCTGGCTATATTATGTTGGTGTGATGGGAGCCCTCTGGCTATATTATGTTGGTGTGATGGGAGCCCTGGCTATATTATGTTGGTGTGATGGAGCCCCTGGCTATATTATGTTGGTGGATGGATACCTGGCTATTATGTTGGTGTGATGGAGTGTGGCCCTGGCTATATTATGTTGGTGATGGAGCCCCTGGCCATAT
>NW_027038308.1:20000-28792 GCF_034236695.1 Oncorhynchus nerka | reverse complement strand
GGAACCAGTCATCCTGATTTAATTATGTAGGTTTAGGACATAACCAGTGATCATCCTTACAGTATTGGGAACCAGTCAACCTGATTTCATTATGTAGGTTTAGGGACATAACCAGTGATGGGAACCAGTCATCCTGATTTAATTATGTAGGTTTAGGACATAACCAGTGATCATCCTTACAGTATTGGGAACCAGTCAACCTGATTTCATTATGTAGGTTTAGGACATAACCAGTGATTATCCTTACAGTATTGGGAACCAGTCCTCCTGATTTAATTATGTAGGTTTAGGACATAACCAGTGATCATCCTTACAGTATTGGGAACCAGTCAACCTGATTTCATTATGTAGGTTTAGGACATAACCAGTGATCATCCTTACAGTATTGGGAACCAGTCCTCCTGATTTAATTATGTAGGTTTAGGACATAACCAGTGATCATCCTTACAGTATTGGGAACCAGTCAACCTGATTTCATTATGTAGGTTTAGGACATAACCAGTGATCATCCTTACAGTATTGGGAACCAGTCCTCCTGATTTAATTATGTAGGTTTAGGACATAACCAGTGATCATCCTCACAGTATTGGGAACCAGTCCTGATTTAATTATGTAGGTTTAGGACATAACCAGTGATCATCCTTACAGTATTGGGAACCAGTCCTGATTTAATTATGTAGGTTTAGGACATAACCAGTGATCATCCTCACAGTATTGGGAACCAGTCCTCTGATTTAATTATGTAGGTTTAGGACATAACCAGTGATCATCCTTACAGTATTGGGAACCAGTCATCCTGATTTAATTGTGTAGGTTTAGGACATAACCAGTGATCATCCTACATTGTTGGGAACCAGTCAGCCTGATTTGAGTGGCAGGTTTCGGATGCCAACCAGTGATCATCCCACACAGTGTTGGGGAACCAGTCAACCTGATTTAATTATGGAGTTTAGGACATAACCAGTGATCATCCTCACAGTGTTGGGAACCAGTCATCTAATTTAATTATGTAGGTTTGGGGACAGCAGTGATCATGCTTACGGTATTGGGAACAGTCAGCCTGATTTAATTATGTAGGTTTAGGACATAACCAGTGATCATCCTTACAGTATTGGGAACCAGTCAACCTGATTTAATTATGTAGGTTTAGGACATAACCAGTGATCATCCTTACAGGATTGGGAACCAGTCAACCTGATTTAATTATGTAGGTTTAGGACATAACTAGTGTATCATCCTCACAGTATTGGGAACCAGTCACCTGATTTAGTTATGTAGGTTTAGGACATAACAGTGATCATCCCTGGCAGTATTAAACCAGTCCTCCTGATTTAATTATGTAGGTTTAGGGACATAACCAGTGATCATCTTACAGTATTGGGAACCAGTCATCTGATTTAATTATGTAGGTTTAGGACATAACCAGTGATCATCCTCACAGTATTGGGAACCAGTCATCCTGATTTAATTATGTAGGTTTAGGACATAACCAGTGATCATCTCAGTATTGGGAACCAGTCAACCTGATTTAATTATGTAGGTTTAGGACATAACCAGTGATCATCCCTCACCAGTCAACCTTATTGGGAAACTTCGGATTTAATTATGGAGGTTTAGGACATAAATCCAGTGATCATCCTTACAGGATTGGGAACCAGTCATCCATTTAATTATGTAGGTTTAGGACATAACCAGTGATCATGCTTACAGTATTGGGAACCAGTCATCCTGATTTAATTATGTAGGTTTAGGACATAACCAGTGATCATCCTTACAGTATTGGGGACCAGTCATCCTGATTTAATTATGTAGGTTTAGACATAACCAGTGATCATCCTAGTATTGGGAACCAGTCAAGCTGATTTAATTATGGGAGGTTTAGGACATAACCAGTGATCATCCTTACAGTATTGGGAATCCAGTCATCCTGATTTAATTATGTGGTTTAGGACACCAGTGACTGCTTAGTCAGTCATCCTGATTTAATTATGTAGGTTTAGGACATAACCAGTGATCATCCTTACAGTATTGGGAAATCCAGTCAACCTGATTTAATTATGTAGGTAAATTAGGACATCATCCAGTGATCAGTCCTGGTACAGGATTGGACATAAACTGAGTGACCAGTCAACCAGTCAACTGATTTAATTATGTAGGTTTAGGACATAACCAGTGATCATCCCTACAGTATTGGGAACCAACCTGATTTTTAATTATGTAGGTTTGAGGCATAACCAGTGATCATCCCTACAGTCCTCCTGATTGGGAACCAGTCATCCTTATTGGGATTTAATTATGTAGGTTTAGGACATAACCAGTGATCATCCTTACAGGATTGGGAACCAGTCCTCCTGATTTAATTATGTAGGTTTAGGACATAACCAGTGATCATCCTTACACTTTAACCAGTCCTCCGATTTAATTATGTAGGTTTAGGACATAACCAGTGATCATCCTTACAGTATTGGGAACCAGTCAACCTGATTTAATTATGTAGTTTAGGACATAACCAGTGATCATCCTTACAGTATTGGAAACCAGTCAACCTGATTTAATTATGTAGGTTTAGGACATAACCAGTGATCATCCTCACAGTATTGGGAACCAGTCATCCTGATTTAATTATGTAGGTTTAGGACATAACCAGTGATCATCCTTACAGTATTGGGAACCAGTCAACCTGATTTAATTATGTAGGTTTAGGACATAACCAGTGATCATCCTCATAGTAATGGGAACCAGTCAACCCTGATTTAATTATGTAGTTTAGGACATAACTAGTGGATGGGAACCAGTCAACCTGATTTAATTATGTAGGTTTAGGACATAACCAGTGATCATCCTTACAGTATTGGGAACCAGTCATCCTGATTTAATTATGTAGGTTTAGGACATAACCAGTGATCATCCTCAACAGTCATCCTGATTTAATTATGTAGGTTTAGGACATAACCAGATCATCCTTCAGTCCTCCTGATTTAATTATGTAGGTTTAGGACATAACCAGTGATCATCCTTACAGGATTGGGAACCAGTCATCCTGATTTAATTATGTAGGTTTAGGACATAACCAGTGATCATCCCTACAGTATTGGGAACCAGTCCTCCTGATTTAATTATGTAGGTTTAGGACATAACCAGTGATCATCCTCAGATCAGTCAACCTGATTTCATTATGTATTGGAAACCAGTCTCCTGATTTAATTATGTAGTTTTAGGACATAACCAGTGATCATCCTCACATGTATTGGGAAAGTCCTCCTGATTTAATTATGTAGGTTTAGGACCAGTGATTGGATTTAATTATGTAGGTTTAGGACATAACCAGTGATCATCCTTACAGTATTGGGAACCAGTCAACCTGATTTAATTATGTAGGTTTAGGACATAACCAGTGATCATCCTTACAGGGGAACCAGTCAACCTGATTTAATTATGCAGGTTTAGGACATAACCAGACAGTCCTGAACTAATCAGTGATCATCCTTATTGGGAACCAGGGAACCAGTCCAGTCCTGATTTAATTATGTAGGTTTAGGACATAACCAGTGATCATCCTTACAGTATTGGGAACCAGTCCTCCTGATTTAATTATGTAGGTTTAGACATAACAGGATCATCCACAGTATTGGGAACCAGTCAACCTGATTTTAATTATGTGGTTTAGGACATAACCAGGTGATCATCCTTACAGGATTGGGAACTGTCCTGATTTAGGTTTAGGGACATAACTAGTGATCATCTCGCTGGTATTGGGAACCAGTCCTCCTGTTTAATTATGTAGGTTTAGGACATAACCAGCAGATGGTGATCATCCCCTACAATTATTGGGAACCAGTCCTCCTTACAGATTGGGAACCTCAGTTTAATTATGTAGGTTTAGGGACATAACCAGTGATCATCCTTAAGTGTATTGGGAACCAGTCCTCCTGATTTAATTATGTGGGTTTAGGACATAACCAGTGATCATCCTCACAGTATTGGGAACCAGTCAACCTGATTTAATTATGTAGGTTTAGGACATAACCAGTGATCATCCTTACAGTATTGGGAACCAGTCAACCTGATTTAATTATGTAGGTTTAGGGACATAACTAGTGATTTCATCCTGATTTAATTATGTAGGTTTAGGACATAACCAGTGATCATCCTCACAGTATTGGGAACCAGTCAACCTGATTTAATTGTGTAGGTTTAGGACATAACCAGTGATCATCCTTACAGGATTGGGAACCAGTCAACCTGATTTAATTATGTAGGTTTAGGACATAACCAGTGATCATCCCTACAGTATTGGGAACCAGTCATCCTGATTTAATTATGTAGTTTAGGACATAACTAGTGATGGGGAACCAGTCATCCCTGATTTAATTATGTAGGTTTAGGACATAACCAGTGATCATCCTTACAGTATTGGGAACCAGTCAACCTGATTTAATTATGTAGGTTTAACTACATCATCCTTACAGGACAAACCAGTGATCATCCTCACAGGATTGGGAACCAGTGATCATCCTTACAGATTGGGAACCAGTCAATTATGTAGGTTTAGGACATAACCAGTGATCATCCTTACAGTATTGGGAACCAGTCAACCTGATTTAATTATGTAGGTTTTAGGACATAACCAGTGATCATCCTTACAGTATTGGGAACCAGTCCTGATTTAATTATGTAGGTTTAGGACATAACTAGTGATCATCCTTACAGTATTGGGAACCAGTCAACCTGATTTAATTATGTTATAACCAGTGATAACCAGTCATCCTGATTTAATTATGTAGGTTTAGGACATAACCAGTGATCATCCTTACAGTATTGGGAACCAGTCCTGATTTAATTATGTAGGCTTAGGACATAACTAGTGATCATCCTCACAGTATTGGGAACCAGTCAACCTGATTTAATTATGTAGGTTTAGGACATAACCAGTGATCATCCCAACAGATTGGGAACCAGTCCTGATTTAATTATGTAGGTTTTTTAGTATAACCAGTGATCATCCTTACAGTATTGGGAACCAGTCAACCTGATTTAATTATGTAGGTTTAGGACATAAAAGAGTGATCATCCTCACCTGGTTTAATTATGTAGGTTTGACATCCAGTCATCCTTTACAGGTTTTGGGAACCAGTCAAATCTGATTTACATGTAGGTTTAGGACATAACCAGTGATCATCCCTACAGTATTGGAAACCAGTTGAAATTATGGTTTTAGCATAACCAGTGATCATCCTCACAGTATTGGGAACCAGTCATCCTGATTTAATTATGTAGGTTTAGTGTAAGATAAAGAGTGATCATCCTACAGTATTGGGAACCAGTCAACCTGATTTAATTATGAGCGTTTAGGACATAACCAGTGATCATCCTTACAGTATTGGGAACCAGTCAACCTGATTTAATTATGTAGGTTTAGGACATAACTAGTGATCATCCTGATTTAATTATGAGGCCTGATTCCTTCCAATTGGGAACCAGTCAACCTGATTTAATTATGTTTTAGGACATAACTAGTGATTTTACAGTATTGGGAACCAGTGGTTTTAGTTATGTAGGCTTAAGACATAACCTGATTTTACAGTATTGGGAACCAGTGTTTTTACTGGTTTTAACCAGTGAAAAGACCTCATTTCAGCATTGGGAACCATCCTGTTTAAAAGGCTTTAAAAACCAGATTTCAGCAGTATTGAGAACCAGTTTTACTGTGTTTAGTGTAAGAGGTGGTTTGAAAAGAACTCTTGATTTCATATACATTTCCACGTTTTACTGGTTTTAGAGTGGTTTGAAAAGACCTCTGATTTCAGCATAACGTTTTACTGGTTTTAGTGTAAGAGCGGTTTGAAAAGACGCTCTGATTTCAGCATAACGTTTTACTGGTTTTAGTGTAAGAGCGGTTTGAAAGACGCCTGATTTCAGCATAACGTTTTACTGGTTTTAGTGTAAGAGCGGTTTGAAAAGGTTCTATTTCAGCATAACGTTTTACTGGTTTTTTGTGTAAGAGCGGTTTGAAAAAGACCTCCTGATTTCAGCATAACGTTTACTGGTTTTAGTGTAAGAGCGGTTTGAAGACCTTACTGATTTCAGCATAACGTTTTACTGGTTTTAGTGTAAGAGCGGTTTGAAAAGACCTCGATTTCAGCATAACGCTTTACTGGTTTTAGTGTAAGAGCTACTTGAAAAGACCTCCGATTTCAGCATAACGGGTTTTAGTGTAAGAGCGTTTGAAAAGACCTCCTGATTTCAGCATAACGTTTACTGGTTTTAGTGTAAGAGCGGTTTGAAAAGACGCCTGATTTCAGCATAACGTTTTTACTGGTTTTAGTGTAAGAGCGGTTTGAAAAGACCTCTTGATTTCAGCATAACGTTTTACTGGTTTTAGTGTAAGAGCGGTTTGAAAAGACCTCTTGATTTCAGCATAACGTTTTACTGGCGTTTAGACGTGTTGATTTCAAGACTGGTTTTAGTGTAAGAGCGGTTTGAAAAGACCTCCTGATTTCAGCATAACGTTTTTACTGGTTTTAGTGTAAGAGCGGTTTGAAAGACGCCTGATTTCAGCATAACGTTTACTGGTTTTAGTGTAAGAGCGGTTTGAAAAGACCTCCTGATTTCAGCATAACGTTTTACTGGTTTTAGTGTAAGAGCGTTTGAAAAGACGCCTGATTTCAGCCTGTGAGCCGCACAACGCTTTACTGGCCCCTTTCTTGATGGTTCAGGGAAAAATTACAATTTATTTTACTGCAATTCTGCACATTTGGACATGTGGCAGAGAGCATTTTTGCAATTTTATAACACATTTCATAAAAATTCCACTAATTTTCCATGGGGCAGGGTACATTTTTACAGTTTTTACAACACGTGATGTAATTCTACCCATTTTGTCATGAGGTGGAGAAACATTTTAGCAGTTTTAAAGCTTATTTCCTACAATTCTACACATTTTGCAAAATTACTTATGCCATGTTGATATTATATCTGAGTGAGAGTGACTAACAAAATCAATGGGGGCCCTGGAGGTCAGAGGTCCGGAGGTCAGGGCCCCTGGAGGTCAGAGTCCCCTGAGGTCAGGGCCCCTGGAGGTCAGGGCTCCTGGAGGTCAGGGCCCCTGGAGGTCAGGGTCCCTGGAGGTCAGGGCCCCTGGAGGTCAGGGCCCTGAGGTCAGAGTCCCTGGAGGTCAGGGCCCCTGGAGGTCAGGGCCTTGGGAGGTCAGGGCCCTTGGAGGTCAGGGCTGGAGGTCCTGGAGGTCAGGGCTCCTGGAGGTCAGGGCCCCTGGAGGTCAGGGCCCCTGGAGGTCAGGGCCCCTGGAGGTCAGGGCCCCTGGAGGTCAGGGCCCCTGGAGGTCAGGGCCCTTGGAGGTCAGGGCCCTTGGAGGTCAGGGCCCCTGAGCACATGCCTCGTGTGCCCGGTTGGTAGTCAACCATGATTACTACAGGTTTAGATAGCTGTCTAGACTAATTTACTCATCTAAAAATTGTTCTCTGACATGGGCTAATTCAGTGACTAACATAACAAGAGGAAGTCTGCTGAAGTACAACCACATTTTGAAATATACTGCTAACTCTCAACAGTAAGTTGAGACCCTGCCTGCCTGCTCCCCCCAAATGATGATAATACTAATTGGGGGGGATTGATCCTCAGGCCTAGAGAAAGGGTGCCGTCAGCTGCCCATTCCTGCTATAATCCGTAGTCTGTATATGTAACATTCTCTCTGAGGGTCCTGAGCAGATGAAGGTGGGCTGAGAGGCCCAGGACGTTGGGCTGTGAGTGAGTGCTGTGTCTATTGGCCAGTGGGCTGAGAGGCCCAGGACGTTGGGATGTGGTGAGTGCTGTGTCTATTGGCCAGTGGGCTGAGAGGCCCAGGACGTTGGGCTGTGAGTGAGTGCTGTGTCTATTGGCCAGTGGGCTGAGAGGCCCAGGACGTTGGGCTGTGAGTGAGTGCTGTGTCTATTGGCCAGTGGGCTGAGAGGCCCAGGACGTTGGGCTGTGAGTGAGTGCTGTGTCTATTGGCCAGTGGGCTGAGAGGCCCAGGACGTTGGGCTGTGAGTGAGTGCTGTGTCTATTGGCCAGTGGGCTGAGAGGCCCAGGACGTTGGGCTGTGAGTGAGTGCTGTGTCTATTGGCCAGTGGGCTGAGAGGCCCAGGACGTTGGGCTGTGAGTGAGTGCTGTGTCTATTGGCCAGTGGGCTGAGAGGCCCAGGACGTTGGGCTGTGAGTGAGTGCTGTGTCTATTGGCCAGTGGGCTGAGAGGCCCAGGACGTTGGGCTGTGAGTGAGTGCTGTGTCTATTGGCCAGTGGGCTGAGAGGCCCAGGACGTTGGGCTGTGAGTGAGTGCTGTGTCTATTGGCCAGTGGGCTGAGAGGCCCAGGACGTTGGGCTGTGAGTGAGTGCTGTGTCTATTGGCCAGTGGGCTGAGAGGCCCAGGACGTTGGGCTATGAGTGAGTGCTGTGTCTATTGGCCAGTGGGCTGAGAGGCCCAGGATGTTGGGCTGTGAGTGAGTGCTGTGTCTATTGGCCAGTTCTTCATAGGCTCAGTAGTCTCTATTGCTGATACACTCATGAATCTAGTGGGCTCTGTCTCGGCCTCATATCGCATATAAAAGTTTTTTTTTGTATTGTTCAAATTTGCAAGAAGGTCTATTTGTTTTGCTTAATGAAGGCATTGTGGGAATTTTAAACCATTTTAGTTTCGAATTTACAAACAAATTTATTTAAATTAAATTAAAATTACAAATTTTCACAAACAAACAGCTCATTGAGGGAAGTAGAATGAATCTTAATTTTCACAAACAAACA
>NW_027038308.1:12500-15000 GCF_034236695.1 Oncorhynchus nerka | reverse complement strand
TTATACACTGAGTGGACAGAACAGTTGTTTTAATGTCTCATATCAGGATGGAGGGGATATAGCCAGGTCTATACACTGAGTGGACAGAACATTAGGAACAGCTGCTCTTTCCATGACAGACTGACCAGGTGAATCCAGGTGAAAGATATGATCCCTTATTGATGTCACTTTGTTAAAATCCACTTCAATCAGTGTAGATGAAGGGGAGGAGACGGGTTAAAGAAGGATTGTTCAGCCTTTAGCCAATTGAGACATTGTGTGTGTGTAACATTCAGGGTGTGTGTGTGTAACATTCAGGGTGTGTGTGTGTGTGTGTGTGTGTAACATTCAGGGGGTGTGTGTAACGTTCAGGGTACGCGTGTGTGTGTAAAGTTCTGGAAGTGTGTGTGTGGGAAAGACAAAGGATTTAAGTGTCTTTGAACAGGATATGGTAGTAGGTACCAGGCTCACCAGTTTCAGTGGTCAACCCAGCAGCGTTGCAGTTCTTTTCACATTCAACCGTTTCCCGTGTCTATGAAGAACGGTCCAACACCCAAAGGTCATCCAGGCCAACCCAAAGGTCATCCAGGCCAACCCAAAGGTCACCCAGGCCAACCCAAAGGTCACCCAGGCCAACCCAAAGGTCACCCAGGCCAACCCAAAGGTCACCCAGGCCAACCCAAAGGTCACCAGGCCACTTGACACAATTGTGGGAAGCATTGAGTCAACATGGAGTCAACATGGAGTCAACATGGAGTCAACATGGAGTCAGGAGGTACCAGGCTGATTTAGTGAGAGTCTATAAGTAGACTGTTCTAGAAGGAGAGAGGAGGTACCAGGCTGATTTAGTGAGAGTCTATAAGTAGACTGTTCTAGGAGGAGAGAGGAGGTACCAGGCTGATTTTAGTGAGAGTCTATAAGTAGACTGTTCTAGGAGGAGAGAGGAGGTACCAGGCTGATTTTAGTGAGAGTCTATAAGTAGACTGTTCTAGGAGGAGAGGAGGAGAGAGGAGGTACCAGGCTGATTTAGTGAGGAGAGAGGAGGTACCAGGCTGATTTAGTGAGAGTCTATAAGTAGACTGTTCTAGGAGGAGAGGAGGAGAGAGGAGGTACCAGGCTGATTTAGTGAGAGTCTATAAGTAGACTGTTGTAGGAGGAGAGAGGAGGTACCAGGCTGATTTAGTGAGAGTTTATAAGTAGACTGTTCTAGGAGGAGAGAGGAGGTACCAGGCTGATTTTAGTGAGAGTTTATAAGTAGACTGTTCTAGGAGGAGAGAGGAGGTACCAGGCTGATTTTAGTGAGAGTTTATAAGTAGACTGTTCTAGGAGGAGAGAGGAGGTACCAGGCTGATTTAGTGAGAGTCTCTAAGTAGACTGTTCTAGGAGGAGAGAGGAGGTACCAGGCTGATTTAGTGCGAGTTTATAAGTAGTCTGTTCTGGGAGGAGAGGAGGTGTGCGGGTCTAGAGAGGAGAGGAGAGAGGGAGAGGAGGTCTAGAGACCAGGAGGAGGAGAGGAGAGGGAGGAGTGAAGGTCTGGAGACCAGGAGGAGGAGAGGAGTGAAGGACCTGAGACCAGGAGGAGGAGAGGAGTGAAGGACTAGAGACCAGGAGGAGGAGAGGAGTGAAGGACTAGAGACCAGGAGGAGAGGAGTGAAGGTCGAGAGGAGAGGAGAGGAGGAGAGGGGAGGGGAGGGGAGAGGAGGAGGGGGAGGGGAGGGGAGGGGGAGGGGAGGGGAGAGGAGAGGAGAGGAGAGGAGAGGAGAGGAGAGAGAGGGAGAGAGGAGAGGAGAGAGAGGAGAGGAGATGTGTGTAGAAAGGTTCAGGTGGTCTGTCTCTGTATCTCATTTGTAACCCAGCAGGGATAAAATACCTTCCCAAGGCCAGTCCATTACCAAGCTCCCAAACTGGAGTAGTTTTAGTGGAATAAACCCTCCCAACTCAATTACGCTCAACTAAAATATAAAGGCAACATGTAAAGTGTTGGTCCCAAGTTTCATGAGCTGAAGTACAAGACCCTGGGAAATGTTGTGTACGCACACACAATGTATTTCTCTCATGTTGTCAAATTTGTTTAGTGTTAGTGAGCATTTCTACTTTACCAAGATTATCCCTCCACCTGACAGGTGTGGCCTATCAAGAAGCTGATTAAACAACACAGCTGCACCTTGTGCTGGGGGACAATAAAAGGCCACCCTAAAATGTGTAGTTTTGTCACACAACACGAGACCACAGATGTTTCATGTTTTGAGGGGTGTGTAACATGTTGACTGCGGAATGTCCCCCAGAGCTGTTGCCAGATCATGTAATGTTCATTTCTCTACCATAAGCCGCCTCGCACATCATTTTCAGAGATTTTGACAGTACGTCCATCCGGCCTCACACCCGCAGACCACTTGTATGGTGTTGAGTGGCCGAGTGGTTTGCTGATGTCAGCGTTGTGAACATAGTGCATCATGGGGGCGTTATGGTATAGGTAGGAATAAGCTACGCACAACGAACACAATTGCAATTTGAATGCATA
>NW_027038308.1:0-7500 GCF_034236695.1 Oncorhynchus nerka | reverse complement strand
GATAACCGCCTGTCTGTGTTGTGGTGCTCGTATGTCTAGTCTACACTCTGTCTACACTCTGTTTGTCTGTTGTGGTGCTCGTTATGTCTAGTCTACACTCTGTTTAGTTAGCGATATAATGCTAACGATAACCGTCTACACTGTTTTTAGCTGTGTTGTAACCGTGTCTCGTGTTGTGGTGCTCGTATGTCTAGTCTACACTCTGTTTAGCCGTTAGCGATATAATGCTAACGATAACCGCCTGTCTGTGTTGTAGTGCTCGTATGTCTAGTCTACACTCTGTTTAGCCGTTAAGCGATATAATGCTAACGATAACCGTCTGTCTGTGTTGTGGTCCTGTCTAGTCTACACTCTGTTTGCTAGTATAATGCTAACGATAACTTTGTCTGTAATCTAGTCTACACTCTGTTAGCGTTAGCGATATAATGCTAACGATAACCGCCTCTGTGTTGTAGTGCTCGTGTTGCTGTCTACACTCTGGTGCTAACGATAACCGCCTGTCTGTGTTGTAGTGCTCGTATGTCGTCTTTGTTTAGCCGTTAGCGTTATAATGCTAACGATAACCGTCTGTCTGTGTTGTGGTCCTCATATGTCTAGTCTACACTTTGTTTAACCGTTAGCGATATAATGCTAACGATAACGCCTATCTGTGTTGTGGTGCTGTTATCTAGTCTGTTTGTTTAGCCGTTAGGTTATAATGCTCGTAACGTGTCTGTGTTGTGGTGCTCGATGTCTAGCTACACTTTGTTTAACCTAACGATAACATCTGTCTGTGTTGTGGTGCTCGTAGCGAACCGTTAGCGATATAATGCTAACGATAACAGTCTGTTGGTAGATGGAAATGCTTCCCCAAAAACCTCTATTAAATTTTGTTTAGCTAACTGTAATCACATCCAAGCAACACCAGTGTAACCATGCAACACCAGTAACCATGCATCACCAGTAACCATGCATCACCAGTAACCAGGCAACACCAGTAACCAAGCATCACCAGTAACCATGCATCACCAGTAACCATGCATCACCAGTAACCATGCATCACCAGTAACCAACACCAGTAACCATGCAACACCAGTAACCAAGCATCATCACAGTAACCATGCAACCAGTAACCAGTAACCAAGCAACACCAGTAACCAAGCAACACCAGTAACCAAGCAACACCAGTAACCATCACCAGTAACCATCACCAGTAACCATGCATCACATCACCAGTAACCATGCATCACCAGTAACAATCACCAGTAACCAAGCAACACCAGTAACCATGCATCACCAGTAACCAAGCAACACCAGTAACCAAGCAACACCAGTAACCAAGCAACACCAGTAACCATGCATCACCAGTAACCATGCATCACCAGTAACCATGCAACACCAGTAACCATGCATCACCAGTAACCAAGCAACACCAGTAACCATTAACCAAGCATCAAGCAACACCATTAACCAACAGTAACAACACCAGTAACCATGCAACACCAGTAACCATGCATCACCAGTAACCAAGCAACACCAGTAACCAAGCAACACCATTAACCATGCATCACCAGTCACCTTCACCTACATTCTTAATGTATTAGATTTTCCAGACCTCGAAAGTGGTCTCCTGATGTGGTCTAAGCTATATATGTTATAGACTTAAAGTTTCCTATTTTTATTTTTTGTGTGTGATTTTGAGAGCAAACACCTGAAAAAATAAATATACACGGCTCAAAAAAATAAAGGGAACTTAAACAACACAATATAACTCCCAAGTCAATCACACTTCTGTGAAATCAAACTGTCTCTCTCCTGAGTAGAGAGCCTGACTGTCCCTGATGTGTCTCCTGAGTAGAGAGCCTGACTGTCCCTGATGTGTCTCCTGATGTATCTCCTGAGTAGAGAGCCTGACTGTCACTGATGTCTCCTGGTCTCCCCTGATGTGTCTCCTGAGAGAGCCTGACTGTCACTGATGTGTCTCCTGAGTAGAGAGCCTGACTGTCCCTGATGTGTCTCCTGAGTAGAGAGCCTGACTGTCCCTGATGTGTCTCCTGAGTAGAGAGCCTGACTGTCACTGATGTATCTCCACTGATGTAGAGAGCCTGACTGTCACTGATGTATCTCCTGATGTGTCACTGATGTATCTGAGTAGAGAGCCTGACTGTCCCTGATGTGTCTCCTGTCACTGATGTGTCTCCTGAGTGGAGAGCCTGACTGTCACTGATGTATCTCCTGAGTGGAGAGCCTGACTGTCACTGATGTGTCTGACTGTCACTGATGTCTCCTGAGTGGAGAGCCTGACTGTCACATGAGTGGAGAGCCTGACTGTCACTGATGTATCTCCTGAGTGAGAGCCTGACTGTCACTGATGTATCTCCTGGTGGAGAGCCCTGGTCACTGATGTGTCTCTGAGTAGAGAGCCTGTCACTGATGTGTCTCCTGAGTGGAGAGCCTGGACTGTCACTGATGTATCTCCTGAGTGGAGAGCCTGACTGTCACTGATGTGTCTCCTGGTGGAGAGCCTGACTGTCACTGATGATGTATCTCCTGAGTGGAGAGCCTGACTGTCACTGATGTATCTCCTGGAGTGGAGAGCCTGACTGTCACTGATGTATCTCCTGAGTGGAGAGCCTGACTGTCACTGATGTGTCTCCTGATCCTGACTGTTCCTGATGTGTCTCCTGAGAGCCTGACTGTCACTGATGTGTCTCCTGGGAGTGGAGAGCCTGACTGTATCTCCTGAGTAGAGAGCCTGACTGTCACTGATGTGTCTCCTGAGTGGAGAGCCTGACTGTCACTGATGTGTCTCCTGAGTGGAGAGCCTGACTGTCACTGATGTGTCTCCTGAGTGGAGAGCCTGACTGTCACTGATGTGTCTCCTGAGTGGAGAGCTGGACTGACTGTCACTGATGTCACTGATGTGTCTCCTGAGTGGAGAGCCTGACTGTCACTGATGTGTCTCCTGAGTGGAGAGCCTGACTGTCACTGATGTGTCTCCTGAGTCAGTCCGTGAGGCTCCTCTGAGGAGAACAGCCACTTAAAAAGAAGCTCATCTCTACACGTCCGTTGTGTCACCCTGTGTTTAAAAGGCCTCGTTGTTCAGGACCCTGCCATTACGAGGTACATCACGTCTGAATTATTCAGTAACGCTCCTGACAAACGCCGCCCCTAATGCTCGGCGCCCGGCCGTGGTGACACAGTGAATCAGGCGCGGCGTGGATGAGCTTTCGTCCCAGACACCCCAGGGGGAAAGCCAATCACGTCGGCTCATGCCAGGGTTGGATGGGAGGCAGGGCTCGGGCGATTGGTTCAGCTTCGCTGCACACCAGTGACCCGGACGCCAGCAGATGTCCTCTGAGATCAGAGATCTCTTGAACCCGGTTCAGTTCTGCAGGCGGTGCCTCCTCCCCTCCAGTGTTGGGGAAATAGAGAGTTACATATCACAGTATTATATAGATATTTGACTTCCCCAAGTATCGGTTGAATAAATGGATGTTACTGTAGGTAGCGTGATAGCCTGCTGTACCTGTGGTAAACTGGTGTCTCCCTCCCCTCCCCTCCCTCCCTCCCTCCCTCCCTCCCTCCCTCCCTCCCTCCCTGCTCTCCCTCCCTCCTCTCCCTCCCTCCCTGCCCTCCCTCCCTCCCTCCCTGCTCTCCCTCCCTCCCTCCCTCCCTGCTCTCCCTCCCTCCCCTCCTCCCTGCTCTCCTCCCTCCCTGCTCCCTCCCCTCCCTGCTCTCTCCCTCCCCCCTCCCTCTCCCTCCCTCCCTCCCTCCCTGCTCTCCCCTCCCTCCCTGGCACATCACTCCTCTCCCTGACCCCCCTGACCCTCCCTCCCTCCCTGCCAAGCCGTGCATCTCCATCCCTCCACCCTGTCTGTCAGGGCCAAGCCGTCACTAGCCTGCAGTCCCTCCACCTGAACCCAAGCCGTGTGTTCATCTAGCTGCAGTCCCTCCACCTGAAACGGGCCAGCCGTGTGTTCATCTCTGTGAACGGACAGGGCCAAGCCGTGTGTTCATCTAGCCTGCAGTCCCTCCACCCTGAACGGACAGGCCAAGCCGTGTGTTCATCTAGCCTGCAGTCCTCCACCTGAACGGACAGGGCCAAGCCGTGTGTTCATCTAGCCTGCAGTCCCTCCACCCTGAACGGACAGGGCCAAGCCGTGTGTTCATCTAGCCTGCAGTCCCTCCACCCTGAACGGACAGGGCCAAGCCGTGTGTTCATCTAGCCTGCAGTCCTCCACCCTGAACGGACAGGGCCAAGCCGTGTGTTCATCTAGCCTGCAGTCCCTCCACCCTGAACGGACAGGGCCAAGCCGTGTGTTCATCTAGCCTGCAGTCCCTCCACCCTGAACGGACAGGGCCAAGCCGTGTGTTCATCTAGCCTGCAGTCCCTCCACCCTGAACGGACAGGGCCAAGCCGTGTGTTCATCTAGCCTGCAGTCCCTCCACCCTGAACGGACAGGGCCAAGCCGTGTGTTCATCTAGCCTGCAGTCCCTCCACCCTGAACGGACAGGGCCAAGACGCATCATGTAGAGGAGAAACACGTGATGATACCTGAATGTACATTTTACCTCTGAATTGATTGACAAAATCAGGTCGGACAAAATGTCTCTCTGGATTTAGGCTCGTTGACTGTCACCACACTGGTACAAGTATAGGACTGTATATGCAACACAGTGTTTTCATTCTCCTTTAAATATTCTGACCCGTTTTCTGATCTTATGCCTCCTTTAAGTGCAACAGAAGCAACTTGTTTGATCACTACACAAAAAGGTTAACCTGGCACAGATCCTATGTTCCCTAATCCTTCTGTATGTAGAGATGTTTGAGTGCTGTGGTACAGGATGGACACCCTAATCCCTAATCCTTCTGTATGTAGAGATGTTTGAGTGCTGTGGTACAGGATGGACACCCTAATCCCTAATCCTTCTGTATGTAGAGATGTTTGAGTGCTGTGGTACAGGATGGACACCCTAATCCCTAATCCTTCTGTATGTAGAGATGTTTGAGTGCTGTGGTACAGGATGGACACCCTAATCCCTAATCCTTCTGTATGTAGAGATGTTTGAGTGCTGTGGTACAGGATGGACACCCTAATCCCTAATCCTTCTGTATGTAGAGATGTTTGAGTGCTGTGGTACAGGATGGACACCCTAATCCCTAATCCTTCTGTATGTAGAGATGTTTGAGTGCTGTGGTACAGGATGGACACCCTAATCCCTAATCCTTCTGTATGTAGAGATGTTTGAGTGCTGTGGTACAGGATGGACACCCTAATCCCCCTGTATGTAGAGATGTTTGAGTGCTGTGGTACAGGATGGACACCCTAATCCTGTATGTAGAGATGTTTGAGTGCTGTGGTACAGGATGGACACCCTAATCCCTAATCCTTCTGTATGTAGAGATGTTTGAGTGCTGTGGTACAGGATGGACACCCTAATCCCTAATCCTTCTGTATGTAGAGATGTTTGAGTGCTGTGGTACAGGATGGACACCCTAATCCCTAATCCTTCTGTATGTAGAGATGTTTGAGTGCTGTGGTACAGGATGGACACCCTAATCCTTCTGTATGTAGAGATGTTTGAGTGCTGTGGTACAGGATGGACACCCTAATCCCTAATCCTTCTGTATGTAGAGATGTTTGAGTGCTGTGGTACAGGATGGACACCCTAATCCCTAATCCTTCTGTATGTAGAGATGTTTGAGTGCTGTGGTACAGGATGGACACCCTAATCCCTAATCCTTCTGTATGTAGAGATGTTTGAGTGCTGTGGTACAGGATGGACACCCTAATCCCTAATCCTTCTGTATGTAGAGATGTTTGAGTGCTGTGGTACAGGATGGACACCCTAATCCCTAATCCTTCTGTATGTAGAGATGTTTGAGTGCTGTGGTACAGGATGGACACCCTAATCCCTAATCCTTCTGTATGTAGAGATGTTTGAGTGCTGTGGTACAGGATGGACACCCCCTAATCCCTAATGTTTGAGTGCTGTGGGGATGGACCTTCTGTATGTAGAGATGTTTGAGTGCTGTGGTACAGGATGGACACCCTAATCCCTAATCCTTCTGTATGTAGAGATGTTTGAGTGCTGTGGTACAGGATGGACACCCTAATCCCTAATCCTTCTGTATGTAGAGATGTTTGAGTGCTGTGGTACAGGATGGACACCCTAATCCCTAATCCTTCTGTATGTAGAGATGTTTGAGTGCTGTGGTACAGGATGGACACCCTAATCCCTAATCCTTCTGTATGTAGAGATGTTTGAGTGCTGTGGTACAGGATGGACACCCTAATCCCTAATCCTTCTGTATGTAGAGATGTTTGAGTGCTGTGGTACAGGATGGACACCCTAATCCCTAATCCTTCTGTATGTAGAGATGTTTGAGTGCTGTGGTACAGGATGGACACCCTAATCCCTAATCCTTCTGTATGTAGAGATGTTTGAGTGCTGTGGTACAGGATGGACACCCCTAATCCCTAATCCTTCTGTATGTAGAGATGTTTGAGTGCTGTGGTACAGGATGGACACCCTAATCCCTAATCCTTCTGTATGTAGAGATGTTTGAGTGCTGTGGTACAGGATGGACACCCCTAATCCCTAATCCTTCTGTATGTAGAGATGTTTGAGTGCTGTGGTACAGGATGGACACCTAATCCTAATCCTTCTGTATGTAGAGATGTTTGAGTGCTGTGGTACAGGATGGACACCCTAATCCCTAATCCTTCTGTATGTAGAGATGTTTGAGTGCTGTGGTACAGGATGGACACCCTAATCCCTAATCCTTCTGTATGTAGAGATGTTTGAGTGCTGTGGTACAGGATGGACACCCTAATCCCTAATCCTTCTGTATGTAGAGATGTTTGAGTGCTGTGGTACAGGATGGACACCCTAATCCTTCTGTATGTAGAGATGTTTGAGTGCTGTGGTACAGGATGGACACCCTAATCCCTAATCCTTCTGTATGTAGAGATGTTTGAGTGCTGTGGTACAGGATGGACACCCTAATCCCTAATCCTTCTGTATGTAGAGATGTTTGAGTGCTGTGGTACAGGATGGACACCCTAATCCCTAATCCTTCTGTATGTAGAGATGTTTGAGTGCTGTGGTACAGGATGGACACCCTAATCCCTAATCCTTCTGTATGTAGAGATGTTTGAGTGCTGTGGTACAGGATGGACACCCTAATCCCTAATCCTTCTGTATGTAGAGATGTTTGAGTGCTGTGGTACAGGATGGACACCCTAATCCTGTATGTAGAGATGTTTGAGTGCTGTGGTACAGGATGGACACCCTAATCCCTAATCCTTCTGTATGTAGAGATGTTTGAGTGCTGTGGTACAGGATGGACACCCTAATCCCTAATCCTTCTGTATGTAGAGATGTTTAGTGCTGTGGTACAGGATGGACACCCTAATCCCTAATCCTTCTGTATGTAGAGATGTTTGAGTGCTGTGGTACAGGATGGACACCCTAATCCTGTATGTAGAGATGTTTGAGTGCTGTGGTACAGGA
>NW_027038307.1:0-28769 GCF_034236695.1 Oncorhynchus nerka | reverse complement strand
CATTCTGATTGGCTGCGCCCCTGCCCAGTTGTGAAATCCATTGATTAGGGCCTAATGAATTTATTTCAATTGACAGATTTCCTTATATCAAATCAAATCAAATGTATTTATATAGCCCTTCGTACATCAGCTGATATCTCAAAGTGCTGTACAGAAACCCAGCCTAAAACCCCAAACAGCAAGCAATGCAGGTGTAGAAGCACGGTGGCTAGGAAAAACTCCTAGAAAGGCCAAAACCTAGGAAGAAACCTAGAGAGGAACCAGGCTATGTGGGGTGGCCAGTCCTCTTCTGGCTGTGCCGGGTGGAGATTATAACAGAACATGGCCAAGATGTTCAAATGTTCATAAATGACCAGCATGGTCGAATAATAATAAGACAGAACAGTTGAAACTGGAGCAGCAGCATGGCCAGGTGGACTGGGGACAGCAAGGAGTCATCATGTCAGGTAGTCCTGGGGGCATGGTCCTAGGAGCTCAGGTCCTCCGAGAGAGAGAAAGAAAGAGAGAAGGAGAGAATTGAGAGAACGACACTTAGATTCACACAGGACACAGAATAGGACAGGAGAAGTACTCCAGATATAACAAACTGACCCTAGCCCCCCGACACATAAACTACTGCAGCATAAATACTGGAGGCTGAGAACTGTAACTCAGTAAAATTGTTGCATGGTGCATTTATATTTTTGTTCAGTATAGTTGTTCGATATCTACAAGCCAGAGGATTACTTTTATTCTACACTTTTTGATGACAGAATTTGTCTATTTTAAGACTAGTTCATTTCTCAAGACATGCAGCTCTTTACTATTCAGTATGTGTCATATGCTCTTTAAGTCAACTGCAATAAGCACTTTTTTTGTTATATACCTTTAAAAAATAGCTACATACAGAGGTTTTGTTTGACCACAATGAACACTGCCTACATATTGGCTGTGTTCGAGCGCATCAAATCAGTGATGTAGTGTTAGTCAATTTGGACTGATTCTAACCCTAACTTCATGCACACATCCCAGGTCAACCACAAACCTAACTCTAACCCTAGCTTCATGTCCACCATCCAGATCCACCCTCAACCAAAACCCTAACTCTAACCCTAGCTTCATGTCCACATCCCAGTTCAACCCTCAACCAAAACCCTAACCGTAGCTTCATGTCCACCATCCAGATCAACCAAAACCCTAACTCCTAACCCTAGCTTCATGTCCACATCCCAGTTCAACCCTAGCCTCAACCACAACGCTAACCGTAGCTTCATGTCCACAATCCAGATCAACCTTCAACCAAAACCCTAACTCTAACCCTGGCTTCATGTCCACATCCCCAAATAAGTGAATGGAAGTCTTCCCCTCTAAAGCAGGCAGGGCTCATTCATACGATTCAGCTTAACCACATCTGTCCTGTTTTCCCCAAAGTGCTGGCTAAAGACCAACACCCCCAGGCTGAAGGGTCAGGTGGTAGGTCACACACAATTCAGGCCAGCCTTTTGGATGCTGCTGGGGTCAGTGAGGATGGGTCTGTATGGAAGCAGGATGACACTGGGCTTGTCCAATAGCAGAAGGCCTTGGATGTGCCGGATACCCCCCACCCCCCTTTTAACCTATTGATCTGGCCCCAGAGCTCGACCTCCATCCATGTGCAGTTCTATCTTCACTCCACCCCCTAACAGTGTCATGTTGGCAGGTGCCCAAAACCAATTCCTAATCGAACATCCTCGAGACCCCCCCCCCCCCCTTCCCATGTGAGGGGTCACCATAAATGAGGCTGTATATTCACTTTCACATTTTATGTAAGTGCAGATTAGCCTGGGTCACAAACAAACATCTTTCTAATACAATGATTTGTTAGGCCAGTACTGTAGTATATCTCTACGCAGCCTACTGGGTGTTATCGTGATGGATCACATGGTTGTAGTAATATTACATAAGAGGATCATAGTGTGTCCGCAATGATTGTTCAGACCAACAAACAATATTAGGCTAAGTGATTTTAGAGTTATTACAGTCATAAGGCACTATACATTGTAAATCAATGTGAGTTCAAAATTAGCAGATCTTAAATTAGATTTTTTTTTTTCAATGAATAATCATAAGTCCTTGTACTTGCATTTTAACTTGAAATATTTCACGAGTTCAGTTATATTTCCTAAAATAGTTCTGTATCACCACTTTTACACCTTAGCTTTCAGTCATTTTCTCTTTGTTGAAGTACACACCTTGATCCTTGACTGTGAGAATCAGCTTTTAGTTTGGTTATATTTTGGGCTGGGGACACTCAAGAACACAACAGCTGGGCCTTGGGCCCTGCTGCTGAATGAGAGTCCAGAGCAGGGAGGAAGGTCAAACTCACTCCATAATACAACATGGACACTGGATCAATATCTGCATTTAAGCAGCAGCTGTCCTGCTCCTACCAATGCTTCCTGGTAATTGCTGAGCCTAGTTCTCAGTGTTGGAGAGAGTGCCTCATTTCCATAAACAGTTTTTTCTCCTCCAGAGTGACCATTTGCAGTGCAGTTGTCCTGTTTGACATGGAGTGACTTTTACCGGCCCATGTTGAAACAAACACAAATGTATCTATCTTTACCCATATGCCTTAATAAAGGTCTATGTGACCGAAACATTTTCATTTGTCAATTATGTTTAATTACGCAAGTATACACAATGAGTTCTTCTACCAGTTCTCTATATCCATGTCGTCACTTTCAAAGTGGGAACATTGGTCAAGATGTTATATAGACCAAATTTTTCAACACCTTCCTTCCGTTGGTCAAGTGTCCCTGAGTTATCTTAAAACGCATCATACTGGTGTTGGAATACAGCCGTGTCCTTGAGAGCCATTAAAAATAAATGCATGGTGTAAATAGTATATGGCATTGGCAACTGATAGTGTGTAAGGCCAATATGCCAAGAGCTTTTAAAAGTTTTAAGATGTCTGTAAGTGTCTGAGCATTATGCAATGGAGGTTGCTCTTTTAATGACACTCAGAGTTATGTTGTGGGATATCTCACAAAGAAAGTTACTGAATTATTGAGACTAACTGGGAAGTGTTATGATGCTTTGTCAACCTAAACACTTATGATAGGTAATTATCACCACCCTCTTTATTTCCCTCTTGTTCTCTAACTGTGGCTATTAGCAGTCTTAACTGCAACTCCTTTGTGTTAGAATACAGACTCGTCATTGAGGGCATTACAAATAAATGCATGCTTGGAAAACAACATGATAACCAGTGGGGGAAAAAGTACCCAATTGTCATACTTAAGCAAAAGTAAAGATACCTTAATAGTAAATGACTCAAGTAAAAGTGAAAGTCATCTGGTAAACTTAAATATGAAAAGTAAATGTAATTGCTAAAATATACTTAAGTATTAAAAGTAAAAGTATCAATCATTTCAATAATTTCAAGCAAACCAGATGGCCCGATTGTATTTTTTATTTTTTTCCATTTACTCATAGCCAGGGGGACACTCCAACACTCAGACATAATTTACAAACACAGCACTTGTGTTTAGTGAGTCCACCAGATGAGGCAGTAGGATAACCAGGTAGGGTCTCTTGATAAGTGTGTGAATTGGACCATGTTCCAGTCCTGCTAAGCATTCAAAATGTAACAAGTACTTTTTGGGTGTCAGGGAAAATGTATGGAGTAAAAAGTACATCATTTTCTTTAGGAATGTAGTGAAGTAAAAGTTGTCCAAAATATAAATAGTGAAGTAAAGTACAGATACCCCAAAAACGACTTAAGTAGTACTTTAAAGTACTGATCATAACTCACCTTGTCAGGTGTAAAATATGTTATATGCTTTGTTGGACCAATATCCTTTTGGCTATATAGTATCTGAAATTAAATGCAATACCTTGGTTAGAGTGGGAATTTGATCTACAGTCTAGCTAGCTGGTATAGGATGGTTCTGATTAAATCTGAATGGACTTTGTTGGGAAAATTGTTGGGATAACCTAATACGAATAAACACAGCACGCACACATAAACATTAGACCCAGAATATAACACGTTGTCCTGGTTCTTTTTACAGACAGTATGATAAATTATTTATTGCATATCCAAACTATCCACATGAACTACAATTCCAAAGCCATTTCCACACAAACACACTTTTCCTAAGGAACTGATGCTTACCAGGAATTAAATTCTTAGTAAGCAATAGACCATAGTCACACCTTGCACATTAACAACTGTGAGTTTCATGGTGGGTTTCCTCTAGTCATCATTCAACACTGCACTCAAGGCAGGATAGCTGTGCATAATGCTCCCCAGATCTATGAGGGCATGTGGATCATATTCTCTCAATGATACTCAATCATGTTCCATGGTTGAAACTCTATAGCCTTGTTTATTTAGGTATGTCTATGTCCAGGTGAATTATCATTCTAATTCCCAAGCCTCTTATTTATCATTGAATTATCATTGATCCTGATGAGTCATCAAAGTAAAGGTCTGCTCCATGTTTTCAAAAGGCATAAGGGACATTAACAAACCATATGCATTAATCGCACAGATGTGTTGTATGCATTAACTTTCGTGTATTAACTTTACAGTAACACCTGACCAAAGTATACCTGCTATGGCACTCGTAAAAAAATAGAAGTGATCAAGATGTTGGCCTGTGTATTGATTCGCCGACTGATGGTGGTAAAGGAACTCTCCCATACATCTCCCCCATGAATTACTCAACCGTAGAACACAGCACTGGGTGGGGTGATGTCCATCTGCTCCGAGGAAAAAGTAATCCCTGCTGCGATCAGGAGCGCAGTCACTTTCCTCTTGGATTAGCACGTAGTTCGACTGGAGGTAGTGGCTGAGAGAGTTAGTATGCGAGAACAATTTGAATAAATGGAGTCTTTTAAAAGGAAATTATATCAGCGCTTCCTGTTTTTTGCTTTTTTCCTTCCAATCTCAGGTAAGACAGTTAATATTGTGTTTGAGTTTATGTCAAATTGAAATGATAGTGACTGATTTAGTGGTGGGAAAATGCCGAACTGGACATTGAACGTGTGTCCATACTCATAACGTTACCCCTATCCCAATAGGGGTTGCTATTTAAACTGATAAACACGAAGTTAGTTGAAGTTAGTTGAAGTGTTCTGTACTAACGAATATTCCACATTGAAGAGTTTAGCCTTAGTTGCGATTTCTATAGATGAATGGACGCACTGCCACTGCCCGGAGTTTAGGGGTCAATGAAATGGCCACGCTGACAACTGACTGCTTCGACTATTGCTCTATGTAGGCTATACATTTAGATAAACACAGAACCTATACATGTTTATGCTTGGTTTTTGCTTGTGTCTCGGGAGTTACATGATAACCCGGGTTTCTAAATAAAAATTGAATACGCAGCACAACACAGCAATCAGATACACGTGGATTGTGCAATATTACCGTTCTGGTTTGAGATATTGATAAACGCAAAAACATATAGGTTAGCAATTCCTAACTCATGTTATGTTCATTCAGTACATACAAATGAATTATTATATCAATAGAAAAACTGGCTACTGATTTTCTCTCCATAAATAATCCACTTTGACGTTTGATGCAGTCAATTAAAATAGGCAATTAACAATTAATATAATGTTGTGTAAACATGTGGAAGTAGCTGCCTGGAACATGGTGATCAGCTCAATGTTTAAAATATATACATATATATTGAAATTGATTTCCAACAATTTAATTAGTGAATGGTGTTGGATTTTTTCTTCAAGTAGCCTACATCAAACCTTTTTGACAGCTTGTATTTTCCCCCTTCAGGAAATGTGTAGGCCAATTTGATTATCAAAGTGCATGTGGTATTTGAAATATATATAGTAGGCTATACTGGCCTATAATTTAAATAGGGCATGCTTTCATCTATTCATTTACCTAATCTCCGGTGTTGTACCATAGAGACATGGACGGTCCCCCTAGCTCAGATGAACTTGACCAGATCAAGTATAGTGTTTGTTTATTGAGAATATGTGTTATAGAAAGTATTCAAGTGTTATAAAGTGTTATGTGAAGTCTTATACTGGTGAACATGTTTCAAAACATGTTGCCTGGGTTTATTTAGCACTAGTTAATTCTGATAAACCAAAGGTAGTCTACAAGGTTTGCAGTCTAAAGTGTTAAATTAAATGGTTATAAGCTGTGAATCCCATAGTGAACTTATAGTTATCTCAGAATGGTTCACAATAAAATTAGGAATTGTTTAACATGAAACTATTAGTAGCCAACAGAGCAATTAACATTTCCATTAGACAGATGGTTGAAGCCATCACATTTGATTGGAAAATTATAAGCTTTGTTTCCTGCCTGGATTGTTACTTTATTACAGCTGGCAGTCTTATCATTCAAAGGGGGAGCTACTTATGCTTTTTAATGCTGGGGAGTGCAGTAAAACATTTGTGACTGAATGGAGCCATGAAATCAGTGACTTCACAGCTTTGTGAGACATGAGTAAGAGGATTCAATGGAGCAGAATAAATTAAATAGGAGTGCTGTACCTCAGTACACCGAGACCTGCTGCTGTTGGATGGCCCAAGCCCTGCCTGTAGTCACTATGATGTTAACATGCTTTCAAGTGTAGTTCCTACCAAAGCAATATGCCTGTGACAAAGTAGAATAGTTGTAGGTCCTGGCCTAGAATTGCCTCGTTTAATTTCCCCCTGATCACTTTGAGTCTTCTCCTACTCCAGCCAGGCACTGACTCTGTTCCTTCTCTCTTCCTTCCCCACAGGTGTTTTTGTGTTTTTTAGTGAGTTATTTTATCAAAGAGCCCCACGATGTTACTGTCATGCGGAAGGATGCCGTTATATTGGACTGTCAGGCGCACGGAGAGTCGCCTATTGCCATCAGGGTGGCTTAAAAATGGAGTAAAAGTTGCAGAGAATGACCGCGTTTCACATTCTCTCCAACGGCTCACTTTCTATTTCGGAGGTGGAGATAGGAGAGGAGACAAATCAGATGAAGGGTTTTACCAGTGCCTCGCTCAGAACAAGTATGGAGCCATCCTGAGCCAGAAAGTCTGTCTTACACTGCAAGTAAGTATCTACTGGAGTTGTGTATACATCACATGGAATAATGAGAGTTATGCAGGGCCTCCAACCTTGGGCCAGAAGATGTACATCATTGGTCATGTTAAGTTTTGGTCATGGAACTTTCATAAACACAGTAGAAAGTAGACAACAATTTACATTGACGTACATTGTACACTTCACTTATGATAAGTAACATAAACCATCCACATTCTCTTCGAATCTCTTAGTTACTGTGTAGATACATATAATTACCATTTCATGTATCTGCATAGGATCTGTGTGACTTATTTTAATGTGTTTAATACTTTGAAAGGTTAGCCTTACTCTGAGGATGTTATGTCATAGCATGTCATAATAACATTTACTTGATGAACAAAGGAAGTCATGAGTCACCATTGTGTTTTCATCTTGAAAGCATGGTAATGATATCCACTTTAGAGATGAGCTTAGTACAAGCCCTGCACTATCAGCACAGGTTCTTAACTTCTTAGCAGGTATACAACTGAACAAAAGGTTTCATGTACACTCTTAGAAAAAAGGTTTCCAAACGGGTTCTTCTGCTGTGCCCATAGGAGAACCCTTTTGGGTTCTGGGTAGAACCCTTTTGGGTTCCATGTAGAACCCTCTGTGGAAAGAGTTATACATGGAATCCAAAAGGATCTACCTGGAAACAAAAAAAGATTCTTCAAAGGGTTCTCCTATGGGGACAGCCGAATAACCCTTTTAGGTTCTAGATAGCACCTTATTTTCTAAGAGTGTAGAGCAACAATCCTCTGTGTTGAAATGGATGATTTAACAGTGAGAGATCTGCTTGTAGTTATCTGCTAAAATGTTTGCTGACATAGTCATTATGGATGCATAAATAGGCATTTCCCAGCTCTGAAAACCGAGTAAAATGGGGTCTTTCTCTCATCACCAGCAGGGTGCTATCATTTTCTATGCTAGTGTAATGCCCAATGTTGCGTTGCATTCCGCTATCTAATCCACCTAATAGTTGAGGAAAGGAAGGCAGGTTTCAGGGTGGTGTCATTGGGGGAAGGGGGTTGCTCTTCAGTTTGGGGCCATAAACCAAAATATACTTGAGTAGAGGAGGAATATGTCCATTGGTGTGCAAATGAGGAGCTGCAGGTTTGAAAGGTTAGGAGCTGTCCAGGATGCCGGTTACACCCAGTGCTAAAAGCAGATGACCCCTATTCACTGGACTGGGCTTTCATGTCGTTGCTCCATGATCACTGGGAATTGTTCTTTTGGAATGCTTTTCTCTCCCAGTAGCACGTATATGAGCCTGCTGCCTATTTTTTTAAACGGCCAGTGGAGCAGCTTTAGCCAGAGCTGCTCTTTAGGGACCCTATTCCTGGTGTCACCACCCCCCAGGCCATGTTCTTGCTGTGCTTCTTTTGCACAAAGGAATTGGTATTTTTTAACTCCCCTTGCATTCCCTTTCACAGGAAACCTGAGCTTACATGGCACTTAAGACATGCACCCATCAAGAATATTGTGATGGTTACTAATTCTAATTGTATGTGAAAAAGTTAAGTCCTGATCCATGTAAAATTGGGGCAGGATTGTTGTGAAATTATTTAGTTGTGAAATTGTTTAAAATTATTTACCGCTGTGAGTCATGGTTCCTGAAGAGCCCACTGGTTGGAATACCATTCTTTAGGAGCACATCTCCTGTCTGATATGATCCTGACAATCCACTGACAAGTAGATGTTGAGAGACAAGAATGTGTCAGTCCTGGTTCAGTTCCTAAGCTGACCTATAAACCTATAAAACAAACAGACACCATTGATAAAATGTTTGCTTTCCAGATAGGCCTAGATTTATATGTAAGAGAGAAAAAGTTTTGGGCCTTACAAGCACTTTGAAAATTACTCTCAAGGGTAATCGCTCATGGACAGATCTACGTAAACATAACGTACCATCGCATCTGTTGGGAAGTAATGGGAATTGTTGGATAATGAGCAGCAGTAGTTACAGTGTTTGGGTTTTTCGCCATTTGGACAAATCACGATTTTGCAAGTGTAAGCATCTTTCGTAATCCGGGAAGGGACATTTGGCCCATAACTCGTTCTACCATCTCTGATCCCTTCTTAACATGTATGGACCCAAACAATCGAGCACCTGACCAATTACGCAATACTTTGTTCTGGGTTTAATCGAGATTACTATCAGGACAATTGAGTGCAATACAACCTCCAATCTTTTTTGTTTTGAAGATGCCACACAGACTTGCTGATGCTACACAATAAAATACAGAGTTAAATGAGTCTTGATTTGCATGGGAGGCACATGAAAACAGTGACTGCCTTAAAGCCAATAAAAACAACATTGACCCTCTCACATGCTATACAGCTGGTTTCAGTCCGCTATTACAGTGGCCTGTGTCCTTACTCGTGATTTTTACAGGATGCTGTGTGTTTGTAGTTTTATTAATTGAGAGGGTTTGTGCTTTTATATTATGAACTTAAGAGGTGATAAAGGCTGCCAGCGGAGTTTATAGGCTTGTTTTAAAGGGACACTTAGACCTGCTTGACGGTCTATCTGGAAGCTCATAAAATTTGCACGTACCTGAGAAATGCTCAGTGGTAGAAAACAAAGGTGGCAGTGGGGGTTGTCGAGAATCACTCACACACACACACACACACACACACACAATTTTGAATTTGCCATTCCCTCATACCACAGCCTTTCCTTGAGTGTCTTAATGGCCAAACTTTATTGCATGTATTAGCCAGTGAGGCAGAGGCTAGTGGTCTCCTCACTAAGGTTTTCTGCTCTGCTACTCTGAAGAATTAATGAAAAGCTTTTCACTCTGGCCTTCTTTGTCCACCTTGCCCCCAACTGCCCCTGACTAAAATGAGTTATTAGGGGGCATTTTGTTTGTCCAGAGATCAATGGTTAGGACAGCTGGGCCTTATTCACTGCTGACAGGGTAATTATGACAATGGCACTGCAGAGTTTGATTAAACTTTTTAACTTTAGATTTTGTTTTTTAAATCAAATTTGATTGTACTAACTTCAATTATGCTTTTCAATCAACTCTTTTTAAGTTTGAGAAAGTGACTTTTTGTAAATGATACACTTTCCGACATGGCCTATTTGTTTTGTATCCTTAGGTCTTAAGATGATTTTTTATTGATGTTACTGTACTAGGTGGCGTTTATGACGCCCCTGGTTGCATTGAAAAAAACACTCCTCATTGAATGCTGTGAAAAGATTTCAGAGTGAGCGTTACTGTGGCTCTGAGCTTTTCATGTGTTGCATCCTTTACCAGGAAGATTGATAGTACAACATGTGGGGACCTTTTGTATCTTCTGCCCAGAGGCTCTTCTCACCTCTGGCCTTAATAGATATCCTCACTATCAGTCATGCTGCCAAGTCCTTTCTGACTCTGGCCTTTAGAAAGACTGTGGCATTATTTAACAAAAAATAACACCAAATTTGGTTCATTGTTTTTATTTGATTTATTTCACCTTTATTTAACCAGGTAGGCAGTTGAGAACAAGTTCTCATTTACAACTGCGACCTGGCCAAGATAAAGCAAGACGGTAAGTAATGATAATATGAGGGATGAGGTAGTCAGGTGTGCTATTTACAGATTGGTTATGTACAGGTACAGTGATCAGTAGCTGCTATGACAGCTGATGCTTAAAAAAGTTAGAGAGGAGATATAAGGACCCCAGCTTCAGAGATTTTTGCAATTCGTTCCAGTCATTGGCAGCAGAGAACGGGAAGGAAAGGCGGCCAAAGGAAGTGTTGGCTTTGGGGATGACCAGTGCAATATACCTGCTGGAGTGCGTGCTACAGGTGGGTGTTGCTATGGTGACCAGTGAGCTGAGATAAGGCGGGGGCTTTACCTAGCAAAGACTTATAGATGACCTGGAGCCAGTGGGTTTGGCGGCCGGATATGTAGTGAGAGGGCCAGCCAACGAGAGCATACAGGTCACAGTGGTGGGTAGTATATGGGGCTTTGGTGATAAAACAAATGACATTGTGATAGACTACATCCCAGTTTGCTGAGTAGAGTGTTGGGGGGCTATTTTGTAAATTACATCGCTAAAGTCAAGGATCGGTAGGATAATCCGTTTACGAGGGTATGTTTGGGAGCATGAATGAAGGAGGCTTTGTTGCAAAATAGGAAGCCAATTCTACATTTAATTTTGGATTGGAGATGCTTAATGTGAGTCTGGAAGGAGAGTTTACAGTCTAACCAGACACCTAGGTATTTGTAGTTGTCCACATATTCTAGGTCAGAACCGTCCAGAGTAGTGATGCTAGTCGGGCGGGAGGGGTGCGGGCAGCACCGGTTGAAGAGCATGCGCTTAGTTTTGCTAGCATTTAAGAGCAGTTGGAGGCCACAGAAGAAGTGTTGTATGGCTTTAAAGCTCGTTTGGAGGTTTGTTAACACAGTGTCAAAAGAAGGGCCAGATGTATACAGAATGTTGTCGTCTGCGTAGAGGTGGATCAGAGAATCACCAGCAGCAAGAGGACATCATTGATATATACAGAGAAAAGTGTCGGCCCGAGAATTTAACCCTGTGGCTCCCCATAGAGACTGTCAGAGGTCCGGACAACAGGCCCTCCAATTTGACACACTGAACTCTATCTGAGAAGTAGTTGGTGAACCAGGCGAGGCAGTCATTTGAGAAGCCAAGGCTGTGGAGTCTGCCGATAAGAATGCGGTTATTGACAGAGTCGAAAGCCTTGGCTACGTCGATGAAGACGGTCTTTTATCAATGGTGGTTATGATATCGTTTAGGACCTTGAGCGTGGCTGAGGTGCACCCATGACCAGCTCGGAAACGGAAACCAGATTGCATATTGGAGAAGGTACGGTGGGATTCGAATGGTCGGTGATCTGTTTATTAACTTTTTTAGATTTTAGAAAGGCTTTACCTTATAAAGATTTTCAAGATGTTTTTTCGAAGATTTTAAAAAATGGTTTTATGTTATAAATGTGGAAGACCATCCCTAACACCATCTTAGGCTAGTTCTGTTTCAGATCTGGTTTCTACTCTTTGAAAATACCTTTGTCCTCGGAGCAGATGCTGCCACTTTGAAGCCGGGTCTCCTTCTTTACCTGGTATTTTTCTGAACAAGTAAATGTTACAGTCAGAGATAATGATTTAAGTTGACCATTACAGGCAGGAAATGGATGGTTTGAGAAATGTTAAATGTCAGTTGCCTGAGGAAAATGATGAGAGGGGATTGTGTCTTGATGAACGGCCATGTGATTTAGTAGCTAACCACGTGAGTGCTGTCAGTAGGCCTCCTCAGATTGATGGGGTTGTCCGTGAGACAGTCTCATGTGTATGATCCCTCCAGGCATCCTAAACCATGTTTCCAGAGGTTCACAGGGCATTCTACAATATACAGACATTGTAAAACCATATCTATATCCATGTCTTTATCCATATCCTTATCCATCGGTTCCGATGCAAGGTCTTACTGTGAGTGTGCTGGGATGTTTTTAGTTGATTCAAAAATTAGCTCCCAGTTGTGTTTTTCGAGGTTACAAAACCAGTGTAGATAATATATCTCGCTCATTGATTTCATAAGAGAGAATAGATAGGAGGCATAAAATATATAACGAATCACACACACATCCCTGATGAAAAAAAATAGCGTAGACCAGCATAGGTTGGTTCAGAACAGGTGCTTGTTTTGTTGTGTTTTCATGGTGTCTTCACTGTATTTTTGTGGTGACCAGCATAACCAGTATCAAGTCACATCATGCTGGCTTGCAAAGTGATGTTTCATTCTAATGGAATCCAGCCAGAGTGTGGATATCCAACAATTGGAAGTTTTTCCCCCCACAATATGATTTCAGAATGACTGCCAAGGTTGAGAAAAAGAAGAAGAAATGAGACTACCCAAATAATAAACTGGAACAACCATTTCAGTAATGGGTGCAATAAATCCAACTAACAGATTGGATTAGTTTTGAAAATGTATGTTATTTATCTTTGTGTAGCATAAGATGAATTAATCAATCAATGTACATGCAAAAACACAACAAACAATTCTAAAAATCAACTGTAGTGGAGCATGCTAGGAAATATGATAATGACGGGCGTGGTCAGACCAGCTTGACCAGCTAAAACCAGCTTGATCACCAATATACTACACCAGCATAAGCTGGTATAAGTCCAAACACAGTGAAGGCTGGTCACCAGTGTCCAAAATACCTCGGGCTGATCACCAGCAAAACTTGCTAGACCATGCTGGCCAACCAACATAGCCAGCTGGACCATGCTGGCCAACCAGCATAACCAGCTATAACATGCTGGTCAAACCAGCTTGACCAACATCTGTCCAGCATAGACCAACATGGACTAGCAAATACCAGCATGGATCAACTTGAAATGTATGCTGGTCTATGCCGTTTTCTTTCAGCAGGGATTTGGGACCATTTTTGACTACCCCGATAAATGACAAGCATGTAGTGAAAAGACACTTGGCCTCTGGAGTAAGCATACAGAATACTGGTTGTAAAAACGGAGTACATGGTTGTAAGGATTCCTAATGCTGAACAGTTTACTAACTTCATATTGTGGTCCACAATAAAGCACCCAAATGACTATTCCACAGCAGACTTTGTGACTCAACAAAATGGTTGTTTGACCCCACCAGCTCTTTCCGTGTGTGACCACAGCCCCAGTGTTTATTTTGGTTGCTAAGGAATGTATTAGACCTGCAAAGGCTCTGCAGCATTAGGACCACAATAAAGGAAAAGCAAACCTAAAGGCACAGTAATGGATTGAAGTGAATGTTTGAAATAATTATTTAAGAGAAATAAGTCTCTGAGCCTGGCTTCTTTCTCCCTCATGAGCATCTGAATGGTTTCCATGGTTTCCTTGGACTGAAGTTCCAGAGGTTCAAGGTTTCTTTAGATTGCCCAAAGATGTTAAGTACTTAGGTACTCACGATTTAAATCCTCCCTGCAATAATGCTAGACATTCCTTCATTTATCAATTACTTCAACAGTCCCCTATCAGTGCCCACTCAATCTACAGGTATGTCTACCCGAAACATGTGTTATGTTTTCAAAATGTATTCCATTGGCATCATCTCCCTATTGATTTTGAGCACAAAGCCTTATTTTGTGGTGACTTGTTTTCATTTTAGAGAAACAAAGAAGCATGACACAATAATTGATTCAGAGGTTGGGTTAAATGGGGGTGAAGACACATTTCAGTTGAATGCATTTGGTTGTTAAACTGACTAGGTATCCCCCTTTTCCCTTTCCCTAATTGCTTTTGTGAAGACTGTACTGATTTGAATATTAACTGTTTAAAACCAGCAAACTCTGATGAAGAGATTAGACAATGAAAGCACTGCTGCGAAGGGCTGATGTTGAATGACTGGAGAACTTTGACACCAGATAAGAGATGGGAGGAGGGAGGTGTCCCTGTCTAACCCACTCCCCACTGGCCAGGGGACAGAGAGGTCACAGTGCTCATGGGATATGTGGCGTTTGCCCTGGGCCAATGACCATTGGCTGTTCTGCAGGCTCTATGGAGCTTCCTCCAGTAGCCTGCTTCCTGGCCCAGCCCAGCCCAGCTCAGCCTTGGCCAATGATTAATTTGTGGGGCTGATCAGCATTGCATTCTTCCCCTCAGTTGCCAGGGCTGAGCATTCTTTTTCAGGAACCCTTTTATTATTTATTAAAGGGGGAAAGACAAACGGTGTGGGGTCTCATTATTATGAGGGAACTAATCACTCAAGAGTTTCTTGGGTTCTGTTCCATTGGAGGCCTTCAATTTGAAACTCATTAAATAGCCTCCTTTTAAAGCAACACAAGGAAACAAAGCAAAGGATCGATTGGACAACTAGCTCCTTTTGTTTCCACTCCCAGCGTTAAGGTTAGGAGGGAGAGAGACTAGCCTGGGCTATTCTTGTTACATAGTGTGGAATACCTAGAACTCATTCTGATGTGTGACGCATTCAATGTACAGAAAAAGACCAGCACTACGTGACTCAGTCCCTCTTGACAGAAAGAGAGAGACCTGAGTGTTCCTCTTATCTTAATGGATAGTTTCTGGTATTTTCTGTGATTCTCAGTTCTTTGCCACCTTTTGACCTTTCATAAAATGTGAGCAGCAAGCCAAGGCAGTGTCCATTTACATGAAACCTCAACAGTTTAATATTTACTGCTTGCTTGCTAAACTGTTTCCTCTCAATCCAAGCATTAGGCCATTCATGTGTAATTTGCATATGAAGTCAGGAAAGGAGCGTTCCTCCCCACCCACTCACCCTCCCGTACTGAACCCTTCCCTGCCCAGCTCTGTCCACAGCCCACAACACAGATCTGCTGTCCCTCATTTGAATTAATTGCACAAATCAATATCACCATGTCAAACATTTGTCAGATCATAGTAATTATCACTGAATTTTTTTTTCTTCTAGAAATTGGTTGAAATCAAAACCAAATGCTTAACAGCTTTAGTTGTGTTGTCTCTCTCTGACAGGTCTGATGACGTTGAATACTAAAGTAGTTAAATGTTCTATTGGGTTCAGTGCAGAACTGTCAATATTTGGACCTTGAGGCCAAGGATTTTTGTTGTAGTCATAAATAGCTGTTCGCTTCTTCCTCTCTTGTAATGCTGTCCAAAGAAATCATCCTTCAGTCCTACTGTTTAACACTTACAGTAATGTTATTTGTCCTGTCACTTATGACTCATAAGGGTGGGAGGAATCAATCCTCCTCTATACTTTCACTGATTATGAGTGACGGTTTCGATCACATGACCTGACCAGACCAACTCCAGTCCCTACCTAGTCATAGTGAAGCTGCAGGCCTGGCCCAGGTCAGCCCAGGAGTAGGGCCAGTATTTCCACTCAATTGCTCTGCAGATCTCTTTAGACAAAGCTGCCAGAGCAGATCCCCCGACCAGCCACTCTGGATCTGGCCTCAGTGCTCATCCACCTTGTTCCAATCAGGAGGGAGGAGAAGCCACACATGTAGCCAGGGCCTTGAAGTAGATAGAAAGCTCCAGTTCTGTCCCCTGCTTGACCACTCACTGTGTTTGTCTACTGCTAGGAACCGAGAGGCCTGGAGGAAATTAGTGCTGCAGAGGAGACCTCAGAGTAGAGCTCTGAGCAGAGCTCAGCAGCAGCCATTGACCTGTCGACAGACGCCCTGGCTAAACTCTGAGCTCCTCTGCCCCTCCAAAAAAAAAAAAAAAAAACGTAGGAATATTTCTGAATTACAGCTCAGGGAACAACAAAGTAAACCCCTGACCACAAAGGGATGTATCTGAATGCACACATATACTAACTGCACACTATAAACATTTGCTTTATGGTTTGCTTTACTGTGAAGATATTCTTTGCTTTTTATTATTAGTGGATTATTCATGCTCATTGGGCACGCTCAGTGGCTGTGTTGAACATGTCCATATCAAAACCTCTCCATACAGCTCGTATAAAACACATTCTTTCCACCTCATTACAAGTATCTTTTTTACCTACATAGTAGTGAGGTAGAATTTGTGCCTGCAGTGTGATTCTTCAAGCTATAGTAATTAGAAGAGAGCATATAACTGCTCTGAATATTGGATTCCCGTTTGTTAAAGAGCATGTCCTCGGGTGGGGTGGGATGGGGAGATTTGGGTTGATAAAGCACCCCTGTACTGTGGAGGAACCAGGGGGAAGGGGGACAGAGCTAGCCCCTGAAGTTTCTAAGTGAACCTTTGTCCGGGCTTGACCTGTCCACTGACCTGCTGTTTACTGAGCCTCTGGCTTCAGCAGGCCTCTCGAAAACAAAGAGATCGGCCAGCTGGGAGGCAGGGCACAGAATAATTCTATAGTTTAGTTCGGACATTGCTGAATGGGTTTTCAGTGGTCACTCACAGATTTTTTTGTTGCTGTCAAACTTGTTTCTGTTTCTTAGGATAAGGGTCCAATGTCTGCATGCCGCAGAACCTTAGAGGAGGATTTAAATGGTCATTATTAATAATGGAATACCCATCATTATGTTTTGTGTTAGAGATTTGATTTATTGTGAATCCCCACTTTGTTCATGATCAATAGCAACAGATTTTTTTTGCAACTCATTACCATCATCTTCACAGTAAAGCAAACCAACATCTCCCATCTGCACAGTGACTAAATGAAGAAAAGCATGATGCAAAGCATTGTTTTACTGTGCCAGAATGGAATGGCAGTGGACAGGGTTTAAGACAAAGAGCATGTTAGCGGGGCATTTCGTATCTGTAGGAAGGAAGAGTACCCTCCCAGTTTTAGGAGGCTCTGAGTGATTGATTGGCAGTTTGCAGAGAGCCAGCAGGGGAACGTTAGGCCACCCCAGCAGTGCTGGACAGGATTTGTAGAGGTTGGAGGTCAGAGGTGGGGTCACTGCAAGGGGCAGATGGCCAGATCCTCTTTTTGTGTTTCTTGGCGCAGTCATTCACCCCATCATTAGAAACAAGCTGGACAAAATTTCCGGGTAAACAATACATTATTTTACAATTTAGCTAGGTGGGTTTGGTAGTTATATATTCTCCATGTGGTTGAATGAAATCATTAAGTAACATAAACACATTGTGAAAGGTGGAGAATAGTCAAGTCACCTTTTCATTTATGGAGGGCTTTCTCAATAACTGGATACCCAACGCTTCAGGGAGAGGTGCATATGATGAGCATTTTCTGGCAATGCAGAGCACGTATTTTATTCTTGATGTGTTTCAAAAGTCTGTAAGGTGACTGGAAGACGTTAATAGTAAATGGGCACACAGAGATAGTTGAAGGTATAATCTAGTCATTGTAGTGTGAGCCTCAGCTCATCTGCTTCAATATTTCATTTAGGAGCATTAGGTGCCGCCTCTGGCGACCATCATCACTCAAAGGAGATGGTCATTCACATATTTTGGGCAGCCATGTCAGTGACCACAGCTCGACAAACCCTAGCAGAATAGATTTTAGACTGAGGCTTAGTAGTTAATCAATAATCAATAAGGATCTCTCTGTTTGTCAATCCAGCATTTTTTGTATCTGGGAAGCTCATCCTCTCATGCCCCCAGGCCCCGGGCTACTGGGATGGATGCCTCCATGTTGCATTGCTGCTGTTGTGCAACACTTAGGAATGTATTTGATGTTGATTAGAGGTTCCACATTTTATTCCTCCATGGGAGCGTGTTGCTGAAGGATGGGCCCCTGTATCCGTTCAAAAGAAAAGAAAAGAAAATGTATTTATATAGCCCTTCGTACATCAGCTGATATCTCAAAGTGCTGTACAGAAACCCAGCCTAAAACCCCAAACAGCAAGCAATGCAGGTGTAGAAGCACGGTGGCTAGGAAAAACTCCCTAGAAAGGCCAAAACCTAGGAAGAAACCTAGAGAGGAACCAGACTATGTGGGGTGGCCAGTCCTCTTCTGGCTGTGCCGGGTGGAGATTATAACAGAACATGGCCATGATGTTCAAATGTTCATAAATGACCAGCATGGTCCAATAATAATAAGGCAGAACAGTTGAAACTGGAGCAGCAGCACGGCCAGGTGGACTGGGGACAGCAAGGAGTCATCATGTCAGGTAGTCTTGAGGCATGGTCCTAGGGCTCAGGTCCTCTGAGAGAGAGAAAGAAAGAGAGAAAGAGAGAATTAGAGAGAGCACACTTAAATTCACACAGGACACCGAATAGGACAGGAGAAGTACTCCAGATATAACAAACTGACCCTAGCCCCCCGACACATAAACTACTGCAGCATAAATACTGGAGGCTGAGACAGGAGGTGTCAGGAGACACTGTGGCCCCATCCGAGGACACCCCCGGACAGGGCCAAACAGGAAGGATATAACCCCACCCACTTTGCCAAAGCACAGCCCCCACACCACTAGAGGGATATCTTCAACCACCAACTTACCATCCTGAGACAAGGCCGAATATAGCCCACAAAGATCTCCGCCACGGCACAACCTAAGGGGGGGCGCCAACCCAGACAGGAAGATCACATCAGTGACTCAACCCACTCAAGTGACACACCCCTCCCAGGGACGGTATGAAAGAGCCCCAGTAAGCCAGTGACTCAGCCCCTGTAATAGGGTTAGAGGCAGAGAATCCCAGTGGAAAGAGGGGAACCGGCCAGGCACAGACAGCAAGGGCGGTTCGTTGCTCCAGAGCCTTTCCGTTCACCTTCCCACTCCTGGGCCAGACTACACTCAATCATATGACCCACTGAAGAGATGAGTCTTCAGTAAAGACTTAAGGTTGAGACCGAGTTTGCGTCTCTTACATGGGTAGGCAGACCATTCCATAAAAATGGAGCTCTATAGGAGAAAGCCCTGCCTCCAGCTGTTTGCTTAGAAATTCTAGGGACAATTAGGAGGCCTGCGTCTTGTGACCGTAGCGTACGTGTAGGTATGTACGGCAGGACCAAATCAGAGAGATAGGTAGGAGCAAGCCCATGTAATGCTTTGTAGGTTAGCAGTAAAACCTCGTAAAATCAGCCCTTGCCTTGACAGGAAGCCAGGGTAGGAGGCTAGCACTGGAGTAATATGATCACATTTGGTTCTAGTCAGGATTCTAGCAGCCGTATTTAGCACTAACTGAAGTTTATTTAGTGCTTTATCCGGGTAGCCGGAAAGTAGAGCATTGCAGTAGTCTAACCTAGAAGTGACAAAAGCATGGATACATTTTTCTGCATAATTTTTGGACAGAAAGTTTCTGATTTTTGCAATGTTATGTAGATGGAAAAAAGCTGTTCTTGAAATGGTCTTGATATGTTCTTCAAAGAGAGATCAGGGTCCAGAGTAACGCCGAGGTCCTTCACAGTTTTATTTGAGACGACTGTGCAACCATTAAGAGTAATTGTCAGATTCAACAGAAGATCTCTTTGTTTCTTGGGACCTAGAACAAGCATCTCTGTTTTTAAAAGTAGAAAGTTTGAAGCCATCCACTTCCTTATGTCTGAAACACAGGCTTCTAGCGAGGGCAATTTTGGGGCTTCACCATGTTTCATTGAAATGTACAGCTGTGTGTCATCCGCATAGCAGTGCAAGTTAACATTATGTTTTCGAATGACATCCCCAAGAGGTAAAATATATAGTGAAAACAATAGTGGTCCTAAAACGGAACCTTGAGGAACACCGACATTTACAATTGATTTTTCAGAGGACAAACCAGTCACAGAGACAAACTGATATCTTTCTGACAGATAAGATCTAAACCAGGTCAGAACTTGTCCGTGTAGACCAATTTGGGTTTCCAATCTCTCCAAAAGAATGTGGTGATCGATGGTATCAAAAGCAGCACTAAGGTCTAGGAGCACGAGGACAGATGCAGAGCCTCGGTCTGATGCCATTAAAAGGTCATTTACCACCTTCACAAGTGCAGTCTCAGTGCTATGATGGGGTCTAAAACCAGACTGAAGCATTTCGTATACATTGTTTGTCTTCAGGTAGGCAGTGAGTTGCTGCGCAACAGCCTTTTCTAACATTTTTGAGAGGAATGGAAGATTCGATATAGGCCGATAGTTTTTTATATTTTCTGGGTCAAGGTTTGGCTTTTTCAAGAGAGGCTTTATTACTGCTACTTTTAGTGAGTTTGGTACACATCCGGTGGATAGAGAGCCTTTATTATGTTCAACATAGGAGGGCCAAGCACAGGAAGCAGCTCTTTCAGTAGTTTAGTTGGAATAGGGTCCAGTATGCAGCTTGAAGGTTTAGAGGCCATGATTATTTTCATCATTGTGTCAAGAGATATAGTACTAAAACACTTGAGCGTCTCTCTTGATCCTAGGTCCTGGCAGAGTTGTGCAGACTCAGGACAACTGAGCTTTGAAGGAATACGCAGATTTAAAGAGGAGTCCGTAATTTGCTTTCTAATAATCATGATCTTTTCCTCAAAGAAGTTCATGAATTTATCACTGCTGAAGTGAAAGCCATCCTCTCTTGGGGATTGTTCTTATTTTCCTCAATTAAGTTAGAAAAATAGGATGATCGAGCAGCAGTAAAGGCTCTTCGGTACTGCACGGTACTGTCTTTCCAAGCTAGTCGGAAGACTTCCAGTTTGGTGTGGTGCCATTTCCGTTCCAATTTTCTGGAAGCTTGCTTCAGAGCTCGGGTATTTTCTGTGTACCAGGGAGCTAGTTTCTTATGAGAAAGGTTTTTAGTTTTTAGGGGTACAACTGCATCTAGGGTATTGCGAAAGGTTAAATTGAGTTCCTCAGTTAGGTGGTTAACTGATTTTTATCCTCTGGCGTCCTTGGGTAGACAGAGGGAATCTGGAAGGACATCAGATTGGCCTTAACGTCGGTAGCCCTGCCCCCTGGTAAACAGTGTATGATCGCTGGATGATTTGTTTTAAGTCTAATACTGCGGGTAATGGAGTCACCAATGACTAGAGTTTTCAATTTGTCAGAGCTAATGTTGGGAAGCTTCGGCGTCTCAGACCCCGTAACGGGAGGAGTAGAGACAAGAGAAGGCTCGGCCTCTGACTCCGACTCGCTGCTTAATGGGGAAAACCGGTTGATAGTTTCTGTCGGCTGAATGAGCAACACCGGTTGAGCATTCCTACAGCATTTCCCTCCAGAAACCGTGAGAAAGTTGTCCGGCTGCGGGGACAATCAATGATGGTCCCAATCAAATGCCTGCCTGCACTTATCTCCACAGCAAATATTCCTCTGCAGAGGGCCTGATACACAAGAGGCCTTAAAGCTCGGAACTAATTTAATTAAAAATGCCCAAAGCAAAGTGGCCAGGGGCTCAGTGAAAGGATCAGTCTCCTTGTCTTCAAAATAACTTTACACAAAGAAATGGGCCTTTACAGCAACTGGTGGGACACAACCCATTAGATAAGTTAGCATTCCATTTGAAAGTCAAATACTAGAAGTAAAGCGCTCTGCAAATTAAAGTTCAAGGCAAAGTGGCGCAGCTCTCTAAAACTGGTCAGGGTAGACAATTTAGGTTGTGGATCCCAAAATGAATTGGGTTCATTCTGGCTTTGCTCATGAACGCTCTGCCCGTGGCCAGTGAAAAAAACAAGGAGGTCTTCACCTTGAAATGTCAGAGGGTCAGCTACGTTTAGGAGGGACAGAATTCCCCTTGCCGCCTTCCTCAAGACGACACGGAGTAGATGTCAGAGTGCAGTGCGCTGATCAGGATTCACAGAGAGCCCAGTCTGGCAGTTAGGGCTTTCCCGCTATTCAGCACCACGACACCTGGAAACCCAGGTTACGTCCAGCTATCCATATCGGCCGTTATAGAGGCCAGGACACAATCCAGTGTTTTTATGATGGGGTGGAGTTTACCTTTAGGCAAGGTTTCTCGAGAGCAGTGCTTGAGATTTACGTTGCTTTTAAGTAGTACTCTAAGAAAGGTTTGTTAGGGATACAGCTAGAAGTGCACCACTTGTGATGCGTGCTGATTGTCAGTGAAATTTGATGAGTGGTAATAGTTCAATTATTCAGACTTAAGGTGCAAGAAGATGTTGATTGGGTTCCTCTCTGATGTCAGTGGCAACAGCTGTTCAATCAGAAACGATGAACCTTGCACCTAGTGAGGATTTGCCTCGCTTTAAATCTGAGCTCCTTGTAATCTTTACACGGCTCCTCGTATGTTTTCTTCATCTGTTGGCTCTTCCCCCCCCCCCTCTCTTTTCTCCCCTAGCAAGCCTGCTGTGTTTGATGTGCGTTCAGGGTTTTTTGTGTGCAGAATTTAGAGAAGAGGGGTAATTTCTGTGATAAAGTTAGTGGGGGAGCCTCCGAAGGCAAACACTGGGTAGAGTATCTCATTGTTACACTGGGCTAGCGAGATAACTGAGCCTAGGGAGGGGAGAGAGAGTTGGATGGAGAGAGAGAACGCAGGAGAGGTACTCTGATGCCCCTCTCCCCTCCCCTCCCCTCCCCTCCCCTCAGACTGCCTCTTCATCTGTGAGTGCTGATGGCTGCTCGCCCCTACAGCACAAACAGCATCGGATGTGTGCAGAGGTCAAAGAGCACTGCAGTCTTTTGTTAATCCATTACTTAAGTGGTGCACATTGCATTCTGAAAACATGCAGCTGTTTTGACTCTGAAGACACATGTCACGTGTATCTTTGAATTATCTGATTCCTTTTTCTCTGAGTAGTAAAATGGGTGAAGAGGATTTTGTTTTATGGTACTTGTTTTGGGTATTTCTGATGTAGTCTTCTTTATATAGTCCTTCACTGATGTAGCCTAGTATGTTGGTTGCACTGGGTCGCAGTTGTTCCAGGAGTGGTTTTATTTGTTTATGATAATTAAGTTGATGTTATCCAGCCCTGGGGCTTTTGGTAAATATTTTATATATTTATTTATTCCAAAAATGTGATTTAAATTGAGGTCTGTATCAAGAGCAGCACACCGTCATTTATTTTAAAGTAACTGTCCAGTGTTTCCAGATTTCTATGAAATATGATGTATTCTTAATTACAATATGAGTGAAATCGTTTTCTTTCCAAAAAAGTGTAATTAAGTGTGTTACAATACAGCTTTTCTGTGTTGGAATGGTGTGGGCATGTGACACACTCTATTCAAGCCACTTCGATATAAAGTCATTTCGTAGCAGATTTGGTGAGCATTTTCACTGACCCTAACCTTAACCCTTTTCCTAACCGTAACCTCAGTCTCCTAATCGGCTATGTTAAGTCTCCTAACCTGCTATGAAAAAGTCATTTCGGTATCAAAGTGGCATGAAAAGAGTGTTTCCAGTGTGGGTGTTCACCAACAACAGAATAGAGTTGACTGGTCATATCATCCTCCTCAGGAGGATGACATCATCCTCCATGAGGTAATAGCAAGCATTTTTGAAACAGTCTGTTTGAGATACAAATTTTATGTAGGTTTTTTTTAAAGTGTTTTTTTCTCCCAATTTATGCTTTGGCCACAAATACGAGTATACGTACGAGTTAACGTATTATTAAAGTTAATTATATTATTAAAATTAATATTTTCACTGGACAGTAACTTTAACAAACTATTGACCTGAGGCGTCTTTAGTTGAAAAGGGGAATGGGAGTGGATGACCTTAATGGCTTTTTTTTTTTTTACTGCTTAGTGACTGAAAAAGGGGGGAGGGTCATAATGTTCTAGATGATTTTGTATAACCTTTTTGAAACGATGAACAATTTATTCTAGACATTGAACTACTTGCAACATCATTCTTAACGGTGGATAAGGTTTAGGGGAAATCAGTAATGGGACACATGCTGTGTACATGAGGGTTCTCATGGAGTTTAGTTTCCATACAGTTTAGGTGGTGTCTGAACTGTATGGAATCGAAGCAGGATGTTGCCAGACCTCTCTACCAATCATCACCGTCCGGCTGCACTAATCCTCCTCTTTATCTCAGGGGGATTCAAGTATAAAATCAGTAGCAAATAATATGATGGTAACAGTTATAATTATGTATTAATTTCTATAAGCATATGAGACCTAATATATCTGTTGTCTCTCTAGGAATAGACCTAGAGGTAGGCCTAATTAGGAATTAGATGCTGTGTGTCTGTGAGGACTGTGTGTCTGTGAGGACTGTGTGTCTGTGAGGACTGTGTGTCTGTGAGGACTGTGTGTCTGTGAGGGTTGGTTACATGTGATGTTGTCCTTTAATGCTACTGTTAGCATAGAGCAGTCCTTTTAGGTTCCCACTGGCTGGCCATTCATCTGGCCTGTCAAAGGCCTCACTTTCAGTATCATCTTTCACTGACTGATCTTCCCAAACTCTGCTGCTCCATGAGGGAGATATTAATCAATGATCTCAAACAAAATGGATCAAACTTCCCCTCCTCCTCCACATGGCCTCATAACCAGCTATGGTCATAATTACTCTGTGTTCAAATATAAAGAGTTTTACAGCAAGCGTATGAGGAATTTTATTTCAGTTAAAGTATTAGCAGTAGTCATTAGGTGGGCCACTAAAAGTTTGTGTGCATGGCACACATTTGACTGATTGACCTCTGCTCATGTGCGTAGATGTGCATAGTAGAGGAGCTAATTAATAAAATGGGCCTTGCAGAGATTTCCTCTGCTCTCTGATCTCCTCAGGGTTTAATGTGCTCCAGCCAGGATGAGCTGACAGGTACATGTAACATGCTGGTTTGTTTAGGTTAGTTAGGGCCTCGGGAACCACCGTCTGATATCCGATGTCTGATGCTTGTATAACACCTAATTTGAGGGAGAACTGGAGCTTATGCATTTTCAAAGAGAAGGTGAGAGACAGGGCATGGAAAAAAAACAACAGCTGATTTCAATAGTGGACTAACCTACATCTCAGGGCAAAGGGTCTTCCTGTGACTGTCTTGATTAGACGGCAATGCATCAACACATGAACTCTGGGTCTAGGCTGTAAGGAGAGGGGGGAGGTCAGGAGAGAATTTGTCTTGGAAGGGTAAGGTTGGATGGATTGTGGGGCTCTTTCAGATCTTTGCTGTCAACAGCCCATATGAGTATTGGCAAATGTATAATGTACAGAATTTAGTTTGTTTGAATAGGATAGAGCTTTCTCGTTGGGGCATGGCAGCTCCTTGGCAAGTAGTTTCATGGACAATTATATGAATAAAGAATAAAGATAGGCAGTAGTGATCATTTCGGTATAATTGTGCACATAGATTTTCCTATTTTATATATTTTTTTAAAGCTCTCTCTTCTTCTCCCCAATTTCATGGTATCCAATTGGTAGTAGTTACAGTCTTGTCTCATCGCTGCAACTCCCGTACGGACTCGGGAGGCGAGAAGGTTGAGCCATCGTCCTCCGAGAGCACAACCCAACCTAGCCGCACTGCTTCTTGACACAACGCACATCCAACCCGGAAGCCAGCCGCACCACTGTGTCGGAGGAAACACCGTACACCTGGCCACACTGTGCCACCTGGGAGGCCGCAATTTTCCTATTTTCAATGAAAATTCTAAGAATGAGGTTCAGCTTCACAGCACAACAGTCTCACTATCAGGCAGATACTGAAGTGGGTTGGCCTTTGCTGGGTATGGCTTTAGTGAGATAGTAACCTGAAAGTGAAGTAATGTATATTTGTAAGATATACCTGGCAGCTCAATATATTCCTTTATTTCCATAAATGTCATTGATTTCCATTTTAACTGTACAGTCCTAAGATACAGAGGCTTAGTTTGACTGATAGAAAGGCATGTAACCTTATCCACTAAGATGAGCTGCCGAGCAAGAGACGATATTGGGCCATGAACATACATTTTTGCGATGATTGGTATTATAGATCCAAATGGGGGAAAATGCAATACTAGAAAAACATAATTTCATAGTTCTTGCTTTCTAAAAGTTGCATGGTTTGCTAACTATCTGTCTGATAGAACTTAGTGCACTCAATTTGATGTGCTTATGTCTGTTAAATTGTCTGTCTTTAATGGTGTGCCCCAAGGCTCTGTACTTGGTCATCTCTTATTCACTATTTATATAAATTTAGAAAAAAATCCAAAATGTGCAACTTCATTTTTATGTTGATGATACTGTTATTTACTGTTGTGCCTCGTCTCTCACAAAAGCTTTCCAGAACTTGCAAACTGCTTTTTATACTGTTCAACATACCTTGTGTCAATTGAAGCTCATCCTCAATACTGACTAAACTAAACTAATGGTGTTTTCTAAAGCAAGAAATAGACCTCTGAACCTTTCACCTATTACTACCTGTCAGGGCAAGGAGATTGAGGTTGTAACCTCATGTAAATATCTTGGAATTTTAATTGATGATGGCCTCTCTTTTAAATTGCATATTCAACAACTTACAAAAAATGTAAGCTGAAATTGGGATTTTATTTTAGGAATAAGGCCTGTTTTTCTTTTGAAGCCAGAAGGAGGCTAGTATCAGCTACATTTATGCCCTTACTAGACTATTGGGATATTTTATATATGAATGCTTCCGCTCAGTGTTTGAGATCAATTGACACCCTTTACCATGGCACTTTGAGATTTATTTTAAACTGCAAAACCCTTACACACCACTGCACTTTGTATACCAGGGTTGACTGCCCTTCTCTAGTCACTCGTAGGCTCAGTCACTGGTATACTTTTATTTACAAAACCATTTTGGGTTTACTGCCTTTTTATTTGGGCATTTTTATTGTTCAGAAATGTGGTGGGTACTCTCTTCGTTCGCTGGACTTTATCCTGCTAACTGTTCCAAATGTCCGAACTGAATTTGGTAAAAGGGCTTTTATGTACTCTGCGCCATCGTCTTGGAACGCCTTACAAAATACTATTAAACTGGAAGAACTTGTTCCGTTTGGTATTTTTAAATCACTGATGAATGATCTTGAGACTGATTCCCTGACCTGTCAATGGTTTTAATTTGCTGTTTTTGATTTTGTTATACTCTTGTGAATTCTATGGTTTTTACTAGATTACTTGTATTTTTTCATGTTGTTTGTCTGTAATTGTTGTAATGACTTGGTGCCTACAGTGGGGCAAAAAGTATTTAGTCAGCCACCAATTGTGCAAGTTCTCCCACTTAAAAAGATGAGAGAGGCCTGTAATTTTCATCATAAGTACACTTCAACTATGACAGACAGAATGAGAAAACAAAATCCAGAAAATCACATTGTAGGATTTTTAATGAATTTATTTGCAAATTATGGTGGAAAATAAGTATTTGGTCACCTATAAACAAGCAAGATTTCTGGCTCTCACAGACCTGTAACTTCTTCTTTAAGAGGCTCCTCTGTCCTCCACTCGTTACCTGTATTAATGGCACCTGTTTGAACTTGTTATCAGTATAAAAGACACCTGTCCACAACCTCAAACAGTCACACTCCAAACTCCACTATGGCCAAGACCAAAGAGCTGTCAAGGGACACCAGAAACAAAATTGTAGACCTGCTCCAGGCTGGGAAGACTGAATCTGCAATAGGTAGGCAGCTTGGTTTGAAATCAACTGTTGGAGCAATTATTAGGAAATGGAAGACATACAAGACCACTGATAATCTCCCTCGATCTGGGGCTCCACGCAAGATTTCACCCCGTGGGGTCAAAATGATCACAAGAACGGTGAGCAAAAATCCCAGAACCACACGGGGGGACGTAGTGAATAACCTGCAGAGAGCAGGGACCAAAGTAACAAAGCCTACCATCAGCAAGGGCATTGAAGATGAAACGTGGCTGGGTCTTTAGCATGACAATGATCCCAAACACACCGCCCGGGCAACTAAGGAGTGGCTTCGTAAGAAGCATTTCAAGGTCCTGGAGTGGCCTAGCCAGTCTCCAGATCTCAACCCCATAGAAAATCTTTGGAGGGAGTTGAAAGTCCATGTTGCCCAGCAACAGCCCCAAAACATCACTGCTCTAGAGGAGATCTGCATGGAGGAATGGGCCAAAATACCAGCAACAGTGTGTGAAAACCTTGTGAAGACTTACAGAAAACGTTTGATCTCTGTCATTGCCAACAAAGGGTATATAACAAAGTATTGAGATAAACTTTTGTTATTGACCAAATACTTATTTTCCACCATAATTTACAAATAAATAAATAAAAAATCCTACAATGTGATTTTATGGATTTGTTTTCTCTCATTTTGTCTGTCATAGTTGAAGTGTACCTATGATGAAAATTACAGGCCTCTCTCATCTTTTTAAGTGGGAGAACTTGCACAATTGGTGGCTGACTAAAAACAAGATACTGCCCCACTGTATCTTGGCCAGGATGCTCTTGAAAAAGAGATTTTAAATCTCAATGAGCCCTTCCTGGTTAAATAAAGGTTAAATAAATAAAATAATGGCTGCATTACTAGTAATCATCTCTTCGCAAACATGTACT
>NW_027038306.1:0-28766 GCF_034236695.1 Oncorhynchus nerka | reverse complement strand
TCAAATCAAATGCTTTTATAAAGCCCTTTTTACATCAGCTGATATCTCAAAGTGCTGTACACAAACACAGCCTAAAACCCCAAACAGCAAGCAATGCAGGTGTAGAAGCACGGTGGCTAGAAAAACTCCCTAGAAAGGCCAAAACCTAGGAGGAAACCTAGAGAGGAACCAGGCTATGAGGGGTGGCCAGTCCTCTTCTGGCTGTGCCGGGTGGAGATTATAACAGAACATGGCCAAGATGTTCAAATGTTCATAAATGACCAGCATGGTCAAATAATAATAATCACAGTAGTTGTCGAGGGTGCAGCAAGTCAGCACCAGGAGTAAATGTCAGTTGGCTTTTCATAGCTGATCCTTCTCGCATCTATGCGCATTGAAGTCCCTTTGCTTGTGGACTTCAATGCGCAACACATCAGCTGTATGTGACCAGGCGAAAAAAACTTTCCAAGCCAAACCATATCATAACCGCTACACACAGCCTACATTGTTGTCACCATATTAGTTAAAGTAACGTCATAGTCAACATAGCTAATAGAACTAACACGTTAGTAAACCCACTACAATCATGCAGTAAAGTTACAGTGTACAGTCAGTAAGCAGTTTAGCACTTACACTGGCGGGCCCCAGTGGCAATAAATGAGTAAATCAAAAGCTTACCTTGACTTGGAAGAGTTCCAGTGTTGTGTTAGGCTAAACTAGCTAGCTGCATTTGCTAGCTAAGTAAGTGATATTGAAAGTGAAAATGATGAAATCCCTGTTTCTATCTCTCTCTTGCTTCCTCTTCATGTTGGGAGAAATTAATTTGTTCAAAACTGTTAAACTATTGTCTTTCTCTTTATTTGAGTCAACTACTCACCACATTTTATGCATTGCAGTGCTAGCTAGCTGTAGCTTATGCTTTCAGTATTCATTCTCTGATCCTTTGATTGGGTGGACAACATTTCAGTTCATGCTGCAAGAGCTCAGATAGGTTGGAGGACGTCCTCTGGAAGTTGTCATAATTACTGTGTATGTCTATGGAAGGGGGTGAGAACTATGAGCCTCCTAGGTTTTTTATTGAAGTCATTGTACTCAGAGGAGGATGGAAGCTATCTGTCCTCAGGGTACACTGTTGTGCTACCCTACAGAGTGCTGTTGAGGCTACTGTAGACCTTCATTGCAAAACGTGTGTTTTAATCAATTATTTGCTGAGATTTAGTATAGTTGTATCTATAATAATAACTTTTGAAATGTTTTACCATTTTTATTTTTCTGAAATTCTGTTTTCTGAAATTCACTGAGGACAATGGCCCTTCCCTTCCTCCTCTGAGGAGCCTTCACTGACCTCACATAATGATGTTGCATAATGATGTTACACATTGCATATACATTATACACAAGGGTGAAAAGCCGTACAAATGTAGCATACATGCTGTATAGTAAGGAGTAGCAGTGCTTTTACAGTAAAAGTAATGACAGGATACCACTGCGTATGTGAGAGCCAGTTCTCCTCTCTCTCTCTCTCTCTCTCTCTCTCTCTCTCTCTCTCTCTCTCTCTCTCTCTCTCTCTCTCTCTTTCCTCAGTGTTCCACACAGTCTGCCTCAGGGGTTCACTTTCCTCTGGAGCCAGTGGAGGAGGAGCCCTTTTATGTGAATTAGGATAATGGCTGACAGAAAGCAAAACAATTACACTGCAATAGCCAGACTTATATGCAGTCTTTTTAGAGGACATCCGGTGTGGTGTGCATGGAGGAGTCTAGTCCTAGTCCTCCATTCATGATCCACTGAAACATAACAATTAAAGAACAAGGTTCAAAGAATTGTAAGTTGATGATGACTTGTAATAGATTGCTGCGTTAATAATTCAGAGTGAGTAGAGAAACTTAGTCTAGTAACTAATGTCTGGGTATTCATCTTCCTCTGTACAGACTGCAGTAAGGGACAGAGGTCATCAAACATTGATACCCGCTCTGGGGAGTTCACAGTTAAGGAGATAAGCTTCAGAGCTCCATTCTACTGAGGCTGAGGAAAGTAAATGAGAAGAATCTTACACAGACAAGGAAACTATTTTGAAATGACCCTTGACATAAGTTATTGCTTATTTTGACAATTTCTCTTGTTTCCATTAGCTATGAGGGGTGGCATATAAAACATAAACAAAACATCACCTTGGGTATTCAAACCAGCAACCTTTTGGTTACTGGCCCAACGCTCTAACTACCTGCAGCCATCCCTGGTACTGTCTACAATGCCAGGGGTTCCCAAACATTTTCACTTATGCTCCCCTCCAGCATTCGGGACCCCCCATGTCTATTTCTATGGGCACAAGCACTGTTCATGACACAAACTGTTCACACTCCTCTTGTTGGTGGAGAGAACATTTTTTTCTGGTATAAAGCTAATTTGATTGCAATTCTACACATTTTGCCATGTCTAATGTGTATTTATGTAATATTTCAGTGAGTCGAACATTACAACAAAATCTATGGGCAAAAAAACCTAGCTAAAAAACCTTAGCTGACATGGGCTAGTTGATCTGGACATTTCTGACAAGTTATAAATATCTCTCTAAGATATTCAATGACTGACATGACAAGAGGAATACTGATGATGCACTACCCAATTTCAAAATTGCATTCTACAATTCATTTTTATTTTTAGGGTGGACCCCCACAGTTTGGAAACCACTGTAGTGTGCTACTATACCACTTGTTCTACATTCACTCAATATACCACTCTCCAAACGCACTATTACTCCCCTTTATGAATGTCTTTTACACATGAACAACATTATTCATTAAAATTTGAAATAGTCAAGAGTTCAGTAATATTTGAACCTTCAGTTTTAATCTCTGTACACTTGACAATGGACTTCCCTACCCAGTTGTAAATCTATTCACAGAGCCAGTGTACTGGCCTTGAAGTTGGGTTTGATACATTCATCCAAACACACTCTCTGGGCATTTGTTTTCACAGACATATGTAAGATGTCCTGCAAAATATGTCTGAATTAATTGGGAATCTATTGAAGACAGCTCAGGTCTTTCATTTTGGAGAGAGTGAAAAGCTGCACTTGTCTTGACCCACCCACATCCCTAGCCATGAGTTTCAGACTCTAAACTGTTAGTCTGACATGTGTAGGTCCATGAGATGTCTACCTACCGCCTGTGCACCCACGTTGCCTCTACTCAGCACCGCTGGGATGGGAGATCAGAGATGCTCCTGTCCTTCACAAACTCCCACTCTGCCCTCTCTCTCTCTCTCTCTCTCTCTCTCTCTCTCTCTCTCTCTCTCTCTCTCGCGCATTCTCTCTTTCTCTATCACCGTCTTTCTTCCCCTCTCTCTCTCTCTCTCTCTCTCTCTCTCTCTCTCTCTCTCTCTCTCTCGCTCATTCTCTTTTCTCTATCACTGTCTTTCTTCCTCTCTCTCTCTCTCTCTCTCTCTCTCTCTCTCTCTCTCTCTCGCTCTCTCTTTCTCTATCACCGTCTTTCTCCCTCTCTCTCTCTCCCTCCCTCTCTCTCTCTCTCTCTCTCTCTCTCTCTCTCAGGCAGGCAGGCAGGATGGTGTATAGCTCTCTACCTGTCTGACATGACAGAAACAAAGCTGGGTGAGCGGGGGTCCGTCTTTCAGGTGCGGAGGGCCCCCAATCGGTGATTTACCAAAAGGAAACACTGAGACTGAGGGAGATACAGAAATGGAGAGAGGGAAAAAGAAAGAAAGAAAAGAAAAACAGGCAGCATTTTAATTGCTTTTTAAAAAAGTGGAGATGAAAAACAGAGTTAGCCTGGAGGGGTATGGTGAAATTCTAGCTGGAAGAATTGCAAGACCATATGAGAAAGGAACACCTCGGGCATAACAGGGAGATGAGTATTGGTTTTTTATAAAGCATTTTGCATCGATTTTCAGAGAGAAAGGGAGAAAGAGAGAGGGGCAAGATGGAGAGAAAGAGAGAGAGAAGGGGAGGGAAAGAGAGGGAGAGCATCTTTGAACTGGCTCTCTTTATACAGTTAACAGGAAAGGAAAAACAGGGCAAATTCTACATGATAGGATTCAGTCTATACCTGATGAAGCCCTTTGATACAGTCACTGTGTGTGTCTTTACAAAGCAAAGGATTGTAATGGAAAGTAAATGCAATTCGCTTTAGAAATTTAAACTATAAAGTCAAAGCTATAAAATGGTCCCGTGTGGCTTACTTGGTAGAACATTGTGCTTGCAATGCTGGAGTTGTGGATTTGATTCTCATGGGGGACCTGTATGACAAAGTATGAAAATGCATGTGCTCACTACTGTAATGTGCTCTGGATAAGAGTGTCTGCTAAATGACTCAAATGTAATACACCTGTGTATGTGTAGATTCCCATAGCATCTCTCTTTCTTGTGTTATGTCTTATAACATGATTTAACAGTCACTGGGCAAAAGCAACTTGTGAGAATGAGACTTTCTGGTGATTTTCTTTGTGGTTTAACTGTACTCAGCTGACCTAAAAGCTGTTAGCATGATTAAAGAGCTGATTACATCAGATCAATGATAACAGAGAATACTTCTCTCTGCCAAGAGCTGTTTCTGGGAGAGAGGAGGGAAATGTTTCAGTCAAACCATTTTAAAGGTTACTCTAAATACTCTGAACTGCCACTTCTACAGAAAACTGTTGAGTGACACATACAAATACTTAAGTAAAACAGTGATAGAGACACCATGTCAATCATGTCTCTAAAATTACCAACATAAAAGTCCTATTTCTCTTCCTTCCAGGTCTATAGCTATTATCACCTAGTGAAGATCTGAGGTGAAATTAATGAACTAATGGTTGAGTGCTACAGTAGCTAATGATGCAGGATCTTAATTTGGGCCAGTTTGCCACATCAGGAAAATAATCCTGCAGCAACAGGAAATGTGAATTATTATGTGGATTATAATTAAGGGATTTTTTTTGTAAGGGAAAATCAAGTCTGAAATTTAAAAGTGGAAATTATAAACTTCAGAAGCCTTTGTAAACGTCAAATACACTACATATTTTTAATTTCCTGCATTGCAAGAAAGTTCTCCTGCAACAGGGTGATCAAAGTAAGATCTTACACCTGTGCCATGACAACCTCACAAGAGATGAGAGAAATGTGTAGTTTCCAACCATATCTCAAGGCATCGTATCGACAGTATATGGTAGGATTAAAGCTAACAGATTACTGCATTTTCCAGTGTTAGCCAGGCTCCTTGTTCACTCCTGGTTACAGTTTGAGAGGCCGACTATGGATGGATGCTTGGATGCTTAGAAGTTATGTCCATAATTCATGGAATTTCCCTCTGTTGTTCTGCATTCTAATGGGAAACCTGCATCAGTTATTTTAGAGAAATTACTTATTGAGTGAATGCTGATTATTACAGTGAATAGCACGAGGTGGAATAGTCACACTTGGGCTCTTACTTGTTTTCAACAATGAACCAAATCAATACATAATTCAGTGGAACATTTGTATTTAAAACACAAATAGGTATCAGAGTATGAGCATCAGAGCATCATGGATTCAAACACTATAGAGAATCATATATCATATTTCATTGTAGCAAACCCCAGTTAAATGTTTTATTAACCCTTTAGTAATCGAGCTTTAAACTGAACCCATAACATTAATATCTGTGAGTACCAGCTGAGACACTGTATGTTGTCCTAATCACACAGCAGAAGGGACACTTCAAACAGGCCTGGAACACAGGAAGTGTCCCTTATAAGCCCCTTGTTTCAACCAGGATGCTAATACATTTCAGACTTAGAGCTAATGAAATGGAAAAAATAAATGGAGGGTAATTGTTTGAAGGCAGCCGCTCAACTCAACCTCATTCCATTATATGTGTGTGTTTCAATTTCCAGAATCAGCCGTCTGTTTAATGGCACAGAGCCCATCGTGCTGGACAGCTTGAAGCAGCACTACTTCATCGACAGGGATGGAGAAATATTCCGTTACATTCTCAGCTTCCTCAGGACCTGCAAACTGCTTCTCCCAGATGACTTCAAGGTACATGATGATTTGTATTTGCACACCATAGCATCATGTGTACAATATCTGCGCAGTAGGAACTCACACAGTGTAGAAATATACAAAGGATAGATGATTGATTCAAAGTTTGAACTTCCCTCTCATCTGAGAAGAATGTCCAAGATGTTAGTTTTCACTGTCTATCAATTTATATTGTAAACATTATTAACATTATATTCATATTCAATATCAGCAGTCATTTGTTTTATTACTAAAACATTGGAAATCAAATCAAATGAATCCCCACCGATTTATCATTAAAGTGATGCTTTGAAGGTATTGAATCATTTCAGCCAGTAGTTCTGAATTTGATATGTTACGAATTGCAAATGATTCTATATATATATTTTTTAATTAATCAATTTAATTTGTACAATATGTTACAATTTGTAAGTGCTTAAGATCCCAGACTGAACATTTAATATACCATGGAGGAAAGGTGAAAATTCGGTCTAAAACATAACATAGTTCTGTGATGTGAACCAAAGCCCAGAGCTGTTGTTTCTCACCAAAAAAATGATTTCTATAGAGGTGAGGCCAGGTGAAACAGGCTGTATAGCCCCTGTTCCACTTGTTCCAGTCTGACAGTACCACCCAGTCTCCCAGCCACTGCCTCTCTCTCTGCTCTCAATAAAGTGCCATGACAGTTTAAAGGAACTGGGCTTGAGAGGGAAGTAGGAATACTAGAGGAGGCGAGAATAATGTGGTCTTGATTCTGACAGAGGGGAATGTGTGGGGAGGGAGTGTATTGTAGGGGATGTCTACAGAAAGACAAACACACACACACACACACACACACACACACACACACACACACACACACACACACACACACACACACACACACACACACACACACACACACACACACACACACACACACACACACACACACACACACACACACACACTTTTATACAGTGCTCTATCTGGGAAACTGGAGCGGCTTTGGTCCATGTTAGCCCACTGTGGCTGCACACACCTGTCTCCTGTTTCAGAGTGCGCATGAGGAGACTCCTTCCTGGATGCGCTTGGCTTAGCAAAACAAAAAACAAAAAATATACACATATTATTGTTACTAAGTTATTCTACTTAGTAACAGAGCAAAGATTCAAGCCAACGATCGATCATGGACTCTGGCCAAATCTTCTGTGATATAACCACTTTGATCGATCTAAAACACAATTAGTAAAATGTAAAGTTCCGGTTGATGATGTCTAAGGAGAGCATATTCAGTGCTCCATCTGTTCCTGTCCATCCGGATCCCTTTTAGTTCAGTCTATTATACCCACATGTCCATGTCTTTCCCTGTCGGCTTGGACTAGTTCATCACTCTGGCTAAGGGGAGTAGAGGAGAGGCAGATCCCCCTGGCTAACTCTCAGGGCCAAGCATTATGGCTGAATGGGGACTGACCTGAACAACTGTGAGAACATGAAAGCTTCCTTCACATTTTTGGCAAATTACATTTTGGTTTTGGTTTGATCTGTATAGTGTACTGTATGGAAGCTATAGCTGTTCTCATCCACTCCTATTCTACACAGTCCAATCAGCCAATGACTGTAAGTCAAACGAATGCAGCATCGGGCCTCCTTGTTTCAACTCATTACATGAATTAACTCGCATCATCCAGCCTCCTCTCTCTCTCTCTGTTGATCTGCATACCTTTCAATTTGTGTGAACTCTGAAAAAAATGCAAATATGGTTAGGAGGACTTGAGCATGTTCTTATCTGAACACAATCAGTGTTGGCGTCGCCCCAGGCCTGGGTCTCTTCTGCTGCTGGCAGCCAACATGCTGTGTGTTTAGCTAAATCAATGTGAAAGCCTGCTTAGCAGTATAGTAACAAATATTCAGCATATATCAGTAGATGTGATACAATATTCACCCTTAATGTGCTTTCCACATGACATATTTCAGACATTATTCAGACTACAATGAATCACAAGGTGTGTAAGCAATGCTCAGTCAAATTAGGTTATGGTCCTTAACCATTCTGGTGTATTTTTGCATGTTACAATTGTATTATATTATCAATGAAGAGTAAGCGATCCAGTAGATTTCTCAGTCACTCATAGTGCTAGACAAAGTGTTATTGTAATATTACAGCTAATTAATTTCCCATTTCACATTCATTATCGTCTTGTTCATTATCACTGCATATAGGTCAGTGGTGTTGCCATATCCATGTCAAATGACAGTGCAGAAGGTAACTTCTCATTTTGTTGGTTTAATTACCTGTAAAAACTATTTTGTTCCTGTTTTGGATCAAGATAATCTCTCTCTGTCTGCTCCTTCTCTGTCGCTCTCTCCCCATCTCTCTATTTTGCTCCCCCAACTCCCTCTATTCTCCCTCCGTCCTTCCCTGCGATGTTGCCTTGCCAGTGGGTGATCAGGTCGGATCATTATTTTGGAGCTCAACCGGCCTGTCTGGACACAGGATTGTGGGATAGATTGTCTCTTGGAGCTGGCAGCATACAGCCAAGACAGAGCTGTTGGGCCTGTCTCCCCTCTCATCCTCACTTCAGCATTACGTTAGGATTATTCTGTTGTTTTCTGTTCTGCCCGGCTCAGGCTCAGGATGACTAAAGTGCCTCGCAGACAGATCCCTGTTAAAAAACACATCCATCCGTGGCTTCAGACCTGTGAAGGATGAGGAGCTACACTTCGATACAGAGAGCACCCCTAAGGGGGAACGTCTCTTTATGTATTTTGTCAGCCGCAGTGAGGAGGGCCTAGAGAAGGCTGAGAAAAAAAGTGACCGACCCACCTCTTCACATTCTGTAATATTAAATAATAGAATGTCGGCTTAAGATGTGTTGGGTCACCGCCTGCTTCAGCTAGAGTTGGTTTTGGGTCATTCCTGGTTTTCAGATGGGGGGTCGAAAGAGGGTTAAAGAAGCAGAAGGTTTTTCATGCAGGGGGATTTGAAAGTGGCTATTTCTTCCATCCTGACTGAGGCAGACAGGGTTAATAATATGCTGTTTGCTGCTATTGCCGTACCATACTCTGTACCCAGCAGTGTTCTGGAGAGGCGAGGGAAAAGTCTTTTTAGAGTTGGTTCCCCCAGCACCCCAGCACCCAACACCCACAGCCAATGATGATGCAGTCAGACTGAAACAGGCACACTCTCTTTCTTTCCTCTGCACAAACCCTAACTTACTTTAGAAGTGCATGAAGACTATAATACACTGCGATCATCAACTTTTCTCTTGAACCAGATTCTTTCATAAAGAGAATGATTAGAAGGTCCTGATATCGACCAAATACATGGAGGGTATGGCAACTCATTATGTCATGGGAAATATTGTTTCCATTTGTGCTAGGTTGAAGATGACAATTGTTAAGACAACAAGATTCTAATATCCCAAAGCTCTTTTCAACAATGTGACCAGCTATGCTACTTAGCAATGCTGCTGCTAGTTAGCATGAGCGCAGGTCCAAGATTTGTGACGACGTTATCTTAACCTCTGTGTATTTTCGCCCTACCCTTTATACAGGAAATGCATCAAATAACATTTTTAGGAATGTAAATGCAACTTACCTTTGTATAATTTCCAGTTAGAGCTTATGGTAGCTAAATCAATTACTGATTGTTTTGCAAGCACATTTACAATACTCATCTGACGCAATATACAATTGTGATATCAGAGCTTAACATCGGGCCACTATTCACATTAGACATTACCATAAATCCCCTCTGTGTAAAGCATGCATAAAAAATCAACCATGGATTATATTATAATTATCCTCATGTTCACTTCTTCTCCCATATATATTCCCCTCACCTCCCCTCTGTTAGCTAACTACCAATAGTTTGCCTTTCTTCCCCAGTCTTCCTGGTATTTTCTATGGTAGTGTTGAACGATGGTGCCATCTGGTCTTGTGGGAAATTAGAGGCAAGAGCGCAGGGGCAAATGGCCCCCAGCAAGCACAGCCCAGGGGGGGAGGCAGCTAGGCAATCTGCTGCAGCTAGACTGTCTGCACATAGGAATGTACCATCCCATCCCATCCCACATCACTGCAGCCTGGGCTCGCTGAGCCTCGCCTCACTGACACAGGCCTCTATAGAGTAGAGCTCAATACAACATGCTAGAGGATTACTCAGCCCTGTCACCAGCTACTGTTGCAGTAGAGAGTGACTGGCTGATTGTAGCTATGGCCATGGTTAGCATGGTAATAAAAAACAATACAGGCCTTTCTTGTAAACAACTGGAGACTGATCTGGTTTACCAGTGAATCATTCTTCAATCTGAGATATTTTAATGTTCAATGTGGGCCTAACCGAGATCATTTGTAACCAGGAAATACCATGAGATTAATATGAGGGACTATAAAATACACTCTTTTAAAGCCACTTTGATACAGAACTGATTTTTCCATTGCAGGTTAGGAGAATTTACACAGCAGGTTAGGAGAATTAACGTAGCAGGTTAGGAGTCTGAGGTTAAGGTTAGGGAAAGGGTTAGGGTTAGCAAAAATGCTCTCCTATCTTGCTAAGAAAATCACTTCGTATCGAAGTGGCGTGAAAAGGACAAAGAGGTCTGACATGAAAATTACTTGGATTTGAGTGTTTGTGCATGTTCCCTATCCTGTCCCATCCAGGAGTTCCACCTGCTGTACGAGGAGGCTCGGTACTACCAGCTGTCCCCCATGATTAAGGAGCTGGAACGTTGGAAGCAGGAGAGGGAGCAGCGCAGGACGGCCCAGCCCTGTGACTGCCTGGTGGTGCGGGTGACGCCTGACCTAGGTGAGAGGATCGCCCTTAGCGGGGAGAAGGTGCTCATCGAGGAGATCTTCCCCGAGACTGGAGACGTCATGTGCAACTCGGTGAACGCCGGCTGGAACCAGGACCCCACGCACGTCATCCGCTTCCCCCTCAACGGCTACTGCAGGCTCAACTCTGTCCAGGTAGATAACGTCTGTGCATGAATGTTGGCAGCCATCTTTAATCATCACTAGAAGTTTTTTTTCCTGGTGATGAAAACCCCAGAGAGCCTCTGTGACTTCTGTTTCCCTATAGTCTTGAGGGAGCAGGGTTTAAAGTGGGTATAGTGGTGTATCACGTTTCACAGGTGTGAAGTTGACTGTTGACTGTTCTAAAGTCATCACTGGTGATCTATAGGACAAGGACTTCACTTTGAAATGTCCATGTAAAGGCATGTGACATGATTTGTAGCCTGCGTGTAGCCACAGACAAGATGACTGTTCTGTAGCAACAACCCCTCATCACAACTCACATGGGATAATAGTTACTCTGATGTGATTTAGAGAGAATTTATTTAAGATGTTCAGAGATAGTGACACGTTCTTTTCAGCCACTTGTAGGCGTATGTCACAGCAATAATATTCATCTTCCTCTCAGAAAGCACTCTTCCCTCTCCAAGGTTTGAATGAGGCTTTAAGGAGCAGAGCAGCCTCTCACCACAGCTCTGTGGTATCATCAACACCTCATTGCCAATAGCCATACAGATGAACACATAGAGGAGCCTCACCCAGCGCCCAGCATGCCCCACACTACCCCCAACACGCCAGGCAGGCGTTCTGCTCTGACACCTCCACCGTCCTCCTGCCAATGTGAGAGACCACCTCCGGGGCTGCTGCCTAGCTGCCTGAGCAGCGGGACAAAGCCTGTCTCCTCTCCACTGTCTGTCTGCCTGCGCTGCGGCCATGTTTTCTTCTCGCAAAAATGAGAGGGGTGAAAAAAATGATATGCATAATTTACGTTTGACTCCTTTTTAAGACACAGCTCCTCTTTTTAAAAAGACTCCAATATAACACCGCCCGGGGAGAATGAAATACACGTATTGCATTTTTTAATACCATACTTACAATTTCTCAAACAGCCTAAACCGGTTTATACTTCTTTTATAGATTTTTAAATGGCTTGCAATATAATTAATTGGCCGCATCAACTAACACAACATTTTCCCACTATGTTTACCGCCGAGTCTGGTCTCAGTGTGCGCCGTACATCTGTCTCAAATGGACTGGGAAGGATCCAGACTATTTTAGGTTTCATTATCAGGCCTTTCCCACAGACAGTGGGGCTGAGGTGAAACCAACCCACAGACTCTCTCTCTCTCTCTGTGTAGCTGAGGTGAAACAAACCCACAGACTCACTGTCCCTCTGTTGAGCTGAGGTGAAACAAACCCACAGACTCACTGTTTCTCTGTTGAGCTGAGGTGAAACAAACCCACAGACTCACTGTCCCTCTGTTGAGCTGAGGTGAAACAAACCCACAGACTCACTGTTTCTCTGTTGAGCTGAGGTGAAACAAACCCACAGACTCACAGTCTCTCTGTGGAGCTAAGGTGAAACAAACCCACAGACTCACTGTCTCTCTGTGAAGCTGAGGTGAAACAAACCTACAGACTCACTGTCTATCTGTGAAGCTGAGGTGAAACAAACCCACAGACTCACTGTCTCTCTGTGGAGCTAAGGTGAAACAAACCCCCAGACTCACTGTCTCTCTGTGGAGCTGAGGTGAAACAAACCCCCAGACTCACTGTCTCTCTGTGAAGCTGAGGTGAAACAAACCCCCAGACTCACTGTCTCTCTGTGGAGCTAAGGTGAAACAAACCCCCAGACTCACTGTCTCTCTGTGGAGCTGAGGTGAAACAAACCTACAGACTCACTGTCTCTCTGTGAAGCTGAGGTGAAACAAACCTACAGACTCACTGTCTCTCTGTGAAGCTGAGGTGAAACAAACCCACAGACTCACAGTCTCTCTGTGGAGCTAAGGTGAAACAAACCCCCAGACTCACTGTCTCTCTGTGGAGCTGAGGTGAAACAAACCCCCAGACTCACTGTCTCTCTGTGAAGCTGAGGTGAAACAAACCCCCAGACTCACTGTCTCTCTGTGAAGCTGAGGTGAAACAAACCTACAGACTCACAGTCTCTCTGTGGAGCTAAGGTGAAACAAACCTACAGACTCACTGTCTCTGTGTGAAGCTGAGGTGAAACAAACCTACAGACTCACAGTCTCTCTGTGGAGTTGAGGTGAAACCAACCCCATTATTCAGTGTCTGCATCCCAAATGGCACCATATGCCCTGCATAGTGGGGAATATGGCACCTTATATGGGGAATAGGGTGTCATTTGGGGCTCAGGCAGCGTGTGAATGACTGCGCTGGTAGAAATGGAAGCCTGCCTTCTCTTCAGGGTTCCCTGTTTGTGATGTTTGTGTTAGTGAATGAGGGACACAGTGGGGCTCTAGAGGGCTTTGGCTCAACATATAGCCTTTGCCCGGATGGGGAGGTGTTGTTCGCGGCAGGGCTCTTTCTCTCTCTGGGCTGGCCCCTTTAAGACAAACACACATGCGCACAGACACGCGCACACACAAACACAACCACACACACAAGCACACTGCAGGGGTTGGCAGATAGGCTCATTGAGCTGCTGTAGGTGAGGGGAACAGAGAGCAGAAGGAGGTGTTTTCTGGTGTAAGGGGAGATTTTTCTAAACAACTTCCTCATCCTGTCCTGTGTCATTGTTGCGTGAAGGTATGAGAAGGTTATGAGAATAATCCTCATCTTACAATGTGCCTGTGATCTGACCCCGACCCAAGGGAATGCAACCACACCCTGCCTACAGAGGAAGAAAGAGAAGAGAAAAAGAGAGAGAAAGTTTTGAGAAAGAGATGGAAAATAGTGTTGGGGACTTATGTATTTCCGTGTTGCCCTGGTTTGGATTCTTCAGTCTCAGTTTTAAATACAGAGTCATCTGATGCCCTTAGTTACAGCATTTCTCTTCCGATACAAGGGCAGGTACATTCATTATATAATTAATCCCCAATAAGATTTTGGGCGGCTTACTTACTCATTCTGTCTGAGAAAACATTCTTGCCAACTCCAACCTAAGAGAAAACCTATAAACAACCCCACCTTGGTGAGTGAACGATTCATTCCTCCAGTCATGAAGGAATTTAAGGGGAATAATGCAAACCACCTGTGATGTAGAGCCATGGGAAAAAAGGACTGGGACGCTTAAGAGGGAAAACATTTAGCTAAAGAGCCACAGAGGTGTACACACACACACACACACACACACATGCAGACACACACACACACACACAGTCCCGAAGCAGGAGCCGGCCGGTACCCACCTCCGTTCATCATAGTGATGGAGCACTGTGATCAAGCCAGACGCAATCCTTCCTTCATCACCCTGACAGCAACACTACTCTGAGACGGCCCCTGTCCTTCCTGTCCCCTCACTGCCAGGGCTGCCAGAGCCGGGGACATTACATGGCCCAGCCACTCTTTCTGACACGCCATGTCACATAGCCAGCCTATCAATCCATACGGGGTCAGCTAGTAACAGGGAGAACATGGCTCAAACCTGCAGTCTGCCTCAATCACCACCACCACCTCCATCACCCACACTACCACCACCACCCTCACCACCACCACCTCCACCACCCTTACCACCACCCTCACCACCACCACCTCCATCACCCACACTACCACCACCCACTTCATCACCACCACCTCCTCCACCACCAGCACCACCACCTCCATCACCACCACCACCACCAGCACCATCACCACCGCCATCACCATCACCACCACCACTACCATCACCACCTCCATCGCCACCTTTCTGGAAAAAAAACCCAGAACACATGATAAACTTAGCTACCAACACTATTTCTGGCCCTCCTGTGTCAAAGCTTTACTACAAACTTATATTGTGAACTTGTCTCTTAGACAAGGCAGCAGTTGTCCCCCCTAGAAATGGAACACGTTAGTGTGATCAGACAACCACTTTCTAATAGGTCTTTTGATGCTTGTGATGAAGTGGAGAATGAAGATGAGGTAGAAACAGCAGTGCGCCTTGTCACATTTTAATGGCCATGTATAGTTAAAGTAGGACTCCCTCCGTGCAGCACCACATAACTCTGAGTCTGCTCTACCTGTCACTCACACCCAGCCATACATCCTGACAACTGAAGACTTAGACCCCCCAGCCCTACACCCTGACAACTGGATACTTAGACCCCCAGCCCTACATCCTGACAACTGGAGACTTAGACCCCCAGTCCTACATCCTGACAACTGGATACTTAGACCCCCAGCCCTACATCCTGACAACTGGAGACTTAGACCCCCAGTCCTACATCCTAACAACTGTAGACTTAGACCCCCAGCCCTACATCCTAACAACTGGAGACTGAGACCCCCAGCCCTACATCCTGACAACTGAAGACTTAGACCCCCCAGCCCTACATCCTGACAACTGGATACTTAGACCCCCAGCCCTACATCCTGACAACTGGATACTTAGACCCCCCAGCCCTACGCCCTGACAACTGGAGACTGAGACCCCCAGCCCTACATCCTAACAACTGTAGACTTAGACCCCCAGCCCTACATCCTGACAACTGGATACTTAGACCCCCAGCCCTACATCCTGACAACTGGATACTTAGACCCCCAGCCCTACATCCTGACAACTGGATACTTAGACCCCCAGCCCTACGCCCTGACAACTGGAGACTGAGACCCCCTGAGCCCTACATCCTGACAACTGGAGACTTAGACCCCCAGCCCTACATCCTGACAACTAGATATTTAGACCCCCAGCCCTACGCCCTGACAACTGGAGACTGAGACCCCCAGCCCTACATCCTGACAACTGGATACTTAGACCCCAGCCCTACATCCTGACAACTGGATATTTAGACCCCCAGACCTACGCCCTGACAACTGGAGACTTAGACCCCCAGTCCTACATCCTGACAACTGTAGACTTAGACCCCCAGCCCTACATCCTGACAACTGGATATTTAGACCCCCAGCCCTACGCCCTGACAACTGGATACTGAGACCCCCAGTCCTACGTCCTGACAACTGGAGACTTAGACCCCCAGCCTTACGTCCTGACAACTGGATACTGAGACCCCCAGCCCTACATCCTGAAAACTGGATACTTAGACCCCCAGCCCTACGTCCTAACAACTGGAGACTGAGACCCCCAACCCTACGTCCTGACAACTGCAGACATAGACCCACAGTCCTATGTCTTGACAACTGGAGACTGAGACCCCCAGTCCTATGTCCTGACAACTGGAGACTGAGACCCCCAGTCCTACGTCCTGACAACTGGAGACTGAGACCCCCAGCCCTACGTCCTGACAACTGGAGACTTAGACCCCCAGCCCTACGTCCTGACAACTGGAGACTTAGACCCCCAGCCCTACGTCCTAACAACTGGACACTTATACCCCCAGTCCTACGTCCTGACAACTGGAGACTGAGACCCCCAGTCCTACATCCTGACAACTGTAGACTTAGACCCCCAGCCCTACATCCTGACAACTGGAGACTTAGACCCCAGCCCTACGTCCTGACAACTGGAGACTGAGACCCCCAGTCCTGACAACTGGAGACTGAGACCCCCAGCCCTACGTCCTAACAAATGGAGACTGAGACCCCCAGCCCTACATCCTAACAACTGTAGACTTAGACCCCAGCCCTACGTCCTGACAACTGGATACTGAGACACCCAGCCCTACATCCTGACAACTGGATACTTAGACCCCTAGCCCTACGTCCTGACAACTGGAGACTGAGACCCCCAGCCCTACATCCTGACAACTGGATACTTAGACCCCCAGCCCTACGTCCTGACAACTGGAGACTGAGACCCCCAGCCCTACATCCTGACAACTGGATACTTAGACCCCCAGCCCTACGTCCTGACAACTGGAGACTGAGAGACCCCAGCCTTAGACCCCCAACCCTACGTCCTGACTACATCCTGACAACTGGAGACTTAGACCCCCAGCCCTACGTCCTGACAACTGGAGACTGAGACCCCCAGCCCTACATCCTGACAACTGGAGACTTAGACCCCCAGTCCTACATCCTGACAACTGTAGACTTAGACCCCCAGCCCTACGTCCTGACAACTGGATATTTAGACCCCCAGCCCTACGCCCTGACAACTGGAGACTGAGACCCCAGCCCTACATCCTGACAACTGGATACTTAGATCCCCAGCCCTACATCCTGACAACTGGATATTTAAACCCCCAGCCCTACGCCCTGACAACTGGAGACTTAGACCCCCAGTCCTACATCCTGACAACTGTAGACTTAGACCCCCAGCCCTATATCCTGACAACTGGATATTTAGACCCCCAGCCCTACGCCCTGACAACTGGAGACTGAGACCCCCAGTCCTACATCCTAACAACTGTAGACTTAGACCCCCAGCCTTACGTCCTGACAACTGGATACTGAGACCCCCAGCCCTACATCCTGACAACTGGATACTTAGACCCCCAGCCCTACGTCCTAACAACTGGAGACTGAGACCCCCAGCCCTACATCCTGACAACTGGATACTTAGATCCCCAGCCCTACATCCTGACAACTGGATATTTAGACCCCCAGCCCTACGCCCCTGACAACTGGAGACTTAGACCCCAGTCCTACATCCTGACAACTGTAGACTTAGACCCCCAGCCCTATATCCTGACAACTGGATATTTAGACCCCCAGCCCTACGCCCTGACAACTGGAGACTGAGACCCCAGTCCTACATCCTAACAACTGTAGACTTAGACCCCCAGCCTTACGTCCTGACAACTGGATACTGAGACCCCCAGCCCTAAATCCTGACAACTGGATACTTAGACCCCCAGCCCTACGTCCTAACAACTGGAGACTGAGACCCCCAGCCCTACATCCTGACAACTGTAGACTTAGACCCCCAACCCTACGTCCTGACAACTGGAGACATAGACCCACAGTCCTACATCTTGACAACTGGAGACTGAGACCCCCAGTCCTACGTCCTGACAACTGGAGACTGAGACCCCCAGTCCTACGTCCTGACAACTGAGACCCCCAGCCCTACGTCCTGACAACTGGAGACTTAGACCCCCAGCCCTACGTCCTGACAACTGGAGACTTAGACCCCCAGCCCTACGTCCTAACAACTGGACACTTATACCCCCAGTCCTACGTCCTGACAACTGGAGACTGAGACCCCCAGCCCTACATCCTGACAACTGTAGACTTAGACCCCCAGCCCTACATCCTGACAACTGGAGACTTAGACCCCCAGCCCTACGTCCTGACAACTGGAGACTTAGACCCCCAGTCCTACATCCTGACAACTGTAGACTTAGACCCCCAGCCCTACATCCTGACAACTGGATATTTAGACCCCCAGCCCTACGCCCTGACAACTGGATACTGAGACCCCCAGTCCTACGTCCTGACAACTGGAGACTTAGACCCCCAGCCTTACGTCCTGACAACTGGATACTGAGACCCCCAGCCCTACATCCTGAAAACTGGATACTTAGACCCCCAGCCCTACGTCCTAACAACTGGAGACTGAGACCCCCAACCCTACGTCCTGACAACTGGAGACATAGACCCACAGTCCTATGTCTTGACAACTGGAGACTGAGACCCCCAGTCCTATGTCCTGACAACTGGAGACTGAGACCCCCAGTCCTACGTCCTGACAACTGGAGACTGAGACCCCCAGCCCTACGTCCTGACAACTGGAGACTTAGACCCCCAGCCCTACGTCCTGACAACTGGAGACTTAGACCCCCAGCCCTACGTCCTAACAACTGGACACTTATACCCCCAGTCCTACGTCCTGACAACTGGAGACTGAGACCCCCAGCCCTACATCCTGACAACTGTAGACTTAGACCCCCAGCCCTACATCCTGACAACTGGAGACTTAGACCCCCAGCCCTACGTCCTGACAACTGGAGACTGAGACCCCCAGTCCTGCGTCCTGACAACTGGAGACTGAGACCCCCAGCCCTACGTCCTAACAAATGGAGACTGAGACCCCCAGCCCTACATCCTAACAACTGTAGACTTAGACCCCAGCCCTACGTCCTGACAACTGGATACTGAGACCCCCAGCCCTACATCCTGACAACTGGATACTTAGACCCCCAGCCCTATGTCCTGACAACTGGAGACTGAGACCCCCAGCCCTACATCCTGACAACTGGATACTTAGACCCCCAGCCCTACGTCCTGACAACTGGAGACTGAGACCCCCAGCCCTACATCCTGACAACTGGATACTTAGATCCCCAGCCCTACATCCTGACAACTGGATATTTAGACCCCCAGCCCTACGCCCTGACAACTGGAGACTTAGACCCCCAGTCCTACATCCTGACAACTGTAGACTTAGACCCCCAGCCCTATATCCTGACAACTGGATATTTAGACCCCCAGCCCTACGCCTGACAACTGGAGACTTAGACCCCCAGTCCTACATCCTGACAACTGTAGACTTAGACCCCCAGCCCTATATCCTGACAACTGGATATTTAGACCCCCAGCCCTACGTCCTAACAACTGGACACTTATACCCCCAGTCCTACGTCCTGACAACTGGAGACTGAGACCCCAGCCCTACATCCTGACAACTGGAGACTTAGACCCCCAGCCCTACATCCTGACAACTGGAGACTTAGACCCCCAGTCCTACGTCCTGACAACTGGAGACTTAGACCCCAGCCCTACGTCCTGACAACTGGATACTGAGACCCCCAGCCCTACATCCTGACAACTGGATACTTAGACCCCCAGCCCTATGTCCTGACAACTGGAGACTGAGACCCCCAGCCCTACATCCTGACAACTGGATACTGAGACCCCCAGCCCCTACGTCCTGACAACTGGAGACTGAGACCCCCAGCCCTACATCCTGACAACTGGATACTTAGACCCCCAGCCCTACGTCCTGACAACTGGAGACTGAGACCCCAGCCCTACATCCTGACAACTGGATACTTAGACCCCCAGCCCCCTCGTCCTACGTCCTGACAACTGGAGACTGAGACCCCCAGCCCTACATCCTGACAACTGGAGACTTAGACCCCCAGCCCTACATCCTGACAACTGGATATTTAGACCCCAGCCCTACGCCCTGACAACTGGAGACTGAGACCCCCAGCCCTACATCCTGACAACTGGATACTTAGATCCCCAGCCCTACATCCTGACAACTGGATATTTAGACCCCCAGCCCTACGCCTGACAACTGGAGACTTAGACCCCCAGTCCTACATCCTGACAACTGTAGACTTAGACCCCCAGCCCTATATCCTGACAACTGGATATTTAGACCCCCAGCCCTACGCCCTGACAACTGGAGACTGAGACCCCCAGTCCTACATCCTAACAACTGTAGACTTAGACCCCCAGCCTTACGTCCTGACAACTGGATACTGAGACCCCCAGCCCTACATCCTGACAACTGGATACTTAGACCCCCAGCCCTACGTCCTAACAACTGGAGACTGAGACCCCAGCCCTACATCCTGACAACTGGATACTTAGATCCCCAGCCCTACATCCTGACAACTGGAGACTTAGACCCCCAGCCCTACGCCCCTGACAACTGGAGACTTAGACCCCCAGTCCTACATCCTGACAACTGTAGACTTAGACTCCCAGCCCTATGTCTTGACAACTGGAGACTGAGACCCCCAGTCCTACGTCCTGACAACTGGAGACTGAGACCCCCAGTCCTACGTCCTGACAACTGGAGACTGAGACCCCCAGCCCCTACGTCCTGACAACTGGAGACTTAGACCCCCAGCCCTACGTCCTGACAACTGGAGACTTAGACCCCCAGCCCTACGTCCTAACAACTGGACACTTATACCCCCAGTCCTACGTCCTGACAACTGGAGACTGAGACCCCCAGCCCTACATCCTGACAACTGTAGACTTAGACCCCCAGCCCTACATCCTGACAACTGGAGACTTAGACCCCAGCCCTACGTCCTGACAACTGGAGACTTAGACCCCCAGTCCTACATCCTGACAACTGTAGACTTAGACCCCCAGCCCTACATCCTGACAACTGGATATTTAGACCCCCAGCCCTACGCCTGACAACTGGATACTGAGACCCCCAGTCCTACGTCCTGACAACTGGAGACTTAGACCCCCAGCCTTACGTCCTGACAACTGGATACTGAGACCCCCAGCCCTACATCCTGAAAACTGGATACTTAGACCCCCAGCCCTACGTCCTAACAACTGGAGACTGAGACCCCCAACCCTACGTCCTGACAACTGGAGACATAGACCCACAGTCCTATGTCTTGACAACTGGAGACTGAGACCCCAGTCCTACGTCCTGACAACTGGAGACTGAGACCCCCAGTCCCTACGTCCTGACAACTGGAGACTGAGACCCCCAGCCCTACGTCCTGACAACTGGAGACTTAGACCCCCAGCCCTACGTCCTGACAACTGGAGACTTAGACCCCCAGCCCTACGTCCTAACAACTGGACACTTATACCCCCAGTCCTACGTCCTGACAACTGGAGACTGAGACCCCCAGCCCTACATCCTGACAACTGTAGACTTAGACCCCCAGCCCTACATCCTGACAACTGGAGACTTAGACCCCCAGCCCTACGTCCTGACAACTGGAGACTGAGACCCCCAGTCCTGCGTCCTGACAACTGGAGACTGAGACCCCCAGCCCTACGTCCTGACAAATGGAGACTGAGACCCCCAGCCCTACATCCTGACAACTGGAGACTTAGACCCCCAGCCCTACGTCCTGACAACTGGATACTGAGACCCCCAGCCCTACATCCTGACAACTGGATACTTAGACCCCCAGCCCTATGTCCTGACAACTGGAGACTGAGACCCCCAGCCCTACATCCTGACAACTGGATACTTAGACCCCCAGCCCTACGTCCTGACAACTGGAGACTGAGACCCCCAGCCCCAGCCCTACATCCTGACAACTGGATACTTAGATCCCCAGCCCTACATCCTGACAACTGGATATTTAGACCCCCAGCCCTACGCCCTGACAACTGGAGACTTAGACCCCAGTCCTACATCCTGACAACTGTAGACTTAGACCCCAGCCCTATATCCTGACAACTGGATATTTAGACCCCCAGCCCTACGCCCTGACAACTGGAGACTGAGACCCCCAGTCCTACATCCTGACAACTGTAGACTTAGACCCCCAGCCTTACGTCCTGACAACTGGATACTGAGACCCCCAGCCCTACATCCTGACAACTGGATACTTAGACCCCCAGCCCTACGTCCTAACAACTGGAGACTGAGACCCCCAGCCCTACATCCTGACAACTGGATACTTAGACCCCAGCCCTACATCCTGACAACTGGATACCCCCAGCCCTACGCCTGACAACTGGAGACTTAGACCCCAGTCCTACATCCTGACAACTGTAGACTTAGACCCCAGCCCTATATCCTGACAACTGGATATTTAGACCCCCAGCCCTACGTCCTAACAACTGGACTTATACCCCAGTCCTACGTCCTGACAACTGGAGACTGAGACCCCCAGCCCTACATCCTGACAACTGTAGACTTAGACCCCCAGCCCTACATCCTGACAACTGGAGACTGAGACCCCCAGTCCTGCGTCCTGACAACTGGAGACTTAGACCCCAGCCCTACGTCCTGACAACTGGATACTGAGACCCCCAGCCCTACATCCTGACAACTGGATACTTAGACCCCCAGCCCTATGTCCTGACAACTGGAGACTGAGACCCCCAGCCCTACATCCTGACAACTGGATACTTAGACCCCCAGCCCTACGTCCTGACAACTGGAGACTGAGACCCCCAGCCCTACATCCTGACAACTGGATACTTAGACCCCCAGCCCTACGTCCTGACAACTGGAGACTGAGACCCCAGCCCTACATCCTGACAACTGGATACTTAGACCCCAGCCCTACGTCCTGACAACTGGAGACTGAGACCCCCAGCCCTACATCCTGACAACTGGAGACTTAGACCCCCAGTCCTACATCCTGACAACTGGATATTTAGACCCCCAGCCCTACGCCCTGACAACTGGAGACTGAGACCCCCAGCCCTACATCCTGACAACTGGATACTTAGATCCCCAGCCCTACATCCTGACAACTGGATATTTAGACCCCCAGCCCTACGCCCTGACAACTGGAGACTTAGACCCCCAGTCCTACATCCTGACAACTGTAGACTTAGACCCCCAGCCCTATATCCTGACAACTGGATATTTAGACCCCCAGCCCTACGCCCTGACAACTGGAGACTGAGACCCCCAGTCCTACATCCTAACAACTGTAGACTTAGACCCCCAGCCTTACGTCCTGACAACTGGATACTGAGACCCCCAGCCCTACATCCTGACAACTGGATACTTAGACCCCCAGCCCTACGTCCTAACAACTGGAGACTGAGACCCCCAGCCCTACATCCTGACAACTGGATACTTAGATCCCCAGCCCTACATCCTGACAACTGGATATTTAGACCCCCAGCCCTACGCCCTGACAACTGGAGACTTAGACCCCCAGTCCTACATCCTGACAACTGTAGACTTAGACTCCCAGCCCTATATCCTGACAACTGGATATTTAGACCCCCAGCCCTACGCCCTGACAACTGGAGACTGAGACCCCCAGTCCTACATCCTAACAACTGTAGACTTAGACCCCCAGCCTTACGTCCTGACAACTGGATACTGAGACCCCCAGCCCTACATCCTGACAACTGGATACTTAGACCCCCAGCCCTACGTCCTAACAACTGGAGACTGAGACCCCCAGCCCTACATCCTGACAACTGTAGACTTAGACCCCCAACCCTACGTCCTGACAACTGGAGACATAGACCCACAGTCCTACATCTTGACAACTGGAGACTGAGACCCCCAGTCCTACGTCCTGACAACTGGAGACTGAGACCCCCAGTCCTACGTCCTGACAACTGGAGACTGAGACCCCCAGCCCTACGTCCTGACAACTGGAGACTTAGACCCCCAGCCCTACGTCCTGACAACTGGAGACTTAGACCCCCAGCCCTACATCCTGACAACTGGATACTTAGACCCCCAGTCCTACGTCCTGACAACTGGAGACTTAGACCCTCAGCCCTACGTCCTGACAACTGGAGACTTAGACCCTCAGCCCTACGTCCTGACAACTGGAGACTTAGACCCCCAGCCCTACGTCCTGACAACTGGAGACTTAGACCCCCAGCCCTACGTCCTGACAACTGGAGACTGAGACCCCCAGTCCTACATCCTGACAACTGGAGACTTAGACCCCCAGTCCTACATCCTGACAACTGGAGACTTAGACCCCCAGCCCTACGTCCTGACAACTGGAGACTTAGACCCCCAGTCCTACGTCCTGACAACTGGAGACTGAGACCCCCAGTCCTATGTCCTGACAACTGGAGACTGAGACCCCCAGCCCTACGTCCTAACAACTGGAGACTGAGACCCCCAGTCCTACGTCCTGACATCTGGAGACTTAGACGAGTGCTGCACAGGCATCTCTAGCCCCTCTGGAGATGTGTGTGTGTGTGTTTGTGTGTACGCACGTTCGTGTGCCTGCATTCCTGCGTGTGTGTTAACTCCAGTGTTTGTGTGTGAACTCCGGTGTGTGTATGTGTGTGTGTGTGTGTGTGTGTGTGTGTGTGTGTGTGTGTGTGTGTGTGTGTGTGTGTGTGTGTGTGTGTGTGTGTGTGTGTGTGTGTGCACTCCGATGTGTGTGTGCACTCCGGTGGCCATCAATATTACATCACGCTCTGTTTCCAGCCATGAGGCTCATCCACTTTGATTCCTGCCTCACCGGCTTCTCTTGTGTCTCTACTGCGGTCTGTTCCGTTATGATGCTGGGAGGTTCATGGAGCGAGCTTGATATGTATCCCCTGCTCATCCCCATGGCGACCCCAGGTTTGAGTGGCAGCGCTGTGATGTCCCTGTATGCTGTACAGGGGGGTGGGGGTTGAATGTGACAGTGGCTGATCCCTCTGCAGCCAAGTCAACCCTGCAACAGTGAGAATAGTTTAGTATGCTACAGTGGGCTACGTTTATGAAGGTGCACAGGGGATGAAGTGAGGCAAAGCTTTTGTTCACATTCTGAGCTTCAAACATAGAGGCAGAAAAAGGGGAACAGAAAGTGTTGCTACAGTGAAGAACTGTATGCAACTATGCAACTTTCAGAAACCATTGAAACTCCTGGGCAATGAGTTTTGGGTTCTGTGAAAGAGTCAATACCTTATTTACAGCAAGAAGGGTTAAAGACACTTGAACATTGGTACATTTGGCATTTTGAATCAAAGATCAATGTGTTGAAATTCAATCTGAAATTTTGAGGTTAAATGCAATCTACAGTATTTACAGTGTAATAATGCCTCATTATCAAAATGTTTTAATTAAGAGTATCTTTATTGATCAACCCTAATCTCCTTTGTGACTGAACGCTTCGCCTAACGTGACAGAGTCTAACATGTAAAAAAATATTATTTTTTAAATAAAAAAAAAGATATGGGGTGAAAATGCAACGTGATGCAATGATCAAAGCAGGGAGTGTAATATCATTTCCATAATCGTTACTCCTCTCCATCGTCTGTCGTGGATTTGGGGAGCGTTCGTTTGATGCTTCGGCAGGTCTCTTAATTAGTGCCTCTCTTAAGCTCACCATCAGCCTTCTGCCGCCTCTCTTTCCCACAAATGACTGACTCCGTCATCGTCACAGAGCTCCGGAGGGGAGGGGAGGAGAAGGGAGAGGGAGAGGGGGTAGTTATCGTTATTGGAGTTAGTTAGGTGAAAGAAGAAAAATGCTGTTGTCCCACATTTTAATCTCAGTGTGTGTCCCAATTGGCACCCTGGCCTATTCCCTATATAGTGCACTAGTTTAGACCAGAACCCTATTGGCCTTGGTCAAAAGTAATGCACTACATAGGAATAGGGTATAATTTGGGACGAACTCTCTGCCTTGTTTTTGCATCAGGGCAGGGGGGGAAGCAGGGCGAGGTGGTAGGGGGGGTGTTTAAACCAGCCATTAATAGTTGAGCAAGCCTGTTTAACAAGTCCTATCGGTCTGTGTGATCTGTGAATTCCTCAGCAGGCATCCTAACCCCTAGACTGAGGAGGCTGCGTGGCTCAACCACCAGAACTAATTGCCCCGCTTTAGCCCTCCAATGGGGCCACCACTCTCGCAATTAGAGAGGCCACTCTCACTTGTGTGTGTGTATGTGTGTGTGTGCGAGTGTGTGTTTATATGGGGCAATAGCCGAAACACATGTATTTTGCGTGATCTTCGTCTCTGGCTTTGTATCTGGCAATATAAGGAGAGAGAGGCTAGCCCTGAGCGAGACCTTTCATTTCCATACGCTGCAACACTCCATTAAAGGAACTGGGGAATAAATAAATACACAGCACTCCACACATTGGGATTTAGAGATACTCCCTCTCCTAAAAAACACAGAAGGATTACAGGAGATGAAAAAAATCTGAGCCTCACTAACGTGCATCCATCCCTCTCACATCTCAGTTTTCTCCTTTCAGCTCCATTATCCAGTCAGGGGCATATTCTCCCTCTTCCTCATTCACCACGGGCTCCTCACAGCTCTTCACAGCTCCTCATAGCCTCTAACAGCCCCTCACAGCTCCTCACAGCTCTTCACAGCTCCTCATAGCCTCTAACAGCCCCTCACAGCTCCTCACAGCTCTTCACAGCTCCTCATAGCCTCTAACAGCCCCTCACAGCTCCTCACAGCTCTTCACAGCTCCTCATAGCCTCTAACAGCCCCTCACAGCTCCTCACAACCCCTAACAGCCCCTCACAGCTCCTTACAGCCCCGAACAGCCTCTCACAGCTCCTCACAGCCCCTGACAGCTCCTCACAGCTCATCACAGCCTCTCACAGCTCCTCACAGCCCCTAACAGCCCCTCACAGCTCCTCACAGCTTCTCACAGTCTCACACAGCCCCTCATAGGTCCTCACAGCCTCTCACAGCCCTCAAAGCTCCTCACAGCCCCTCACAGCTCCTCACAGCCTCTCACAGCCCCTCACAGCTCCTCACAGCCTCTCACAGCCCCTCACAGCCTCTCACAGCCTCTCACATCCCCTCACAGCCTCTCACAGCCTCTCACAGCCCCTCAGAGCCCCTCACAGCCACGCACAGCCTCTCACAGCCCCTCACAGCTCCTCACAGCTTCTCACAGCTTCTCACAGCTTCTCACAGCCCCTTAGAGCTCCTCACAGCCCCTCACAGCTTCTCACAGCCTCTCACAGCTCCTCACAGCCTCTCACAGCCTCTCACAGCCCCTCACAGCTCCTCACAGCCTCTCACAGCCCCTCACAGCTCCTCACAGCCTCTCACAGCCCCTCACAGCCGCTCACAGCCCCTCACAGCTCCCAGTATCGTACAGGCCTCAGCCTCACTCCTCAACCCATACTGCTCATTACTCCAATTAGGAGCCCTAGTTATCTCTCCATATACTGAACTCAAGCCAGCTCCCTCTAAACACACCTAGCTAACTCTCTCTAATACACACCCAACACCCTCCATCTCTTTGAGCTCATGCCCTCATATCATCATCAGCAGATCCTTCAACACCACCCACCACCATGAATATTAGAGACAGTATGATGTCCGACGGCCCCTCCGGCACATATCCATCTATGTGATTGGGTTAGTGACATGTGCTACTGTATACGTGACTCATCACCAGTAAATGTGCTTTGATTGATGAGGAGGTGGTGGGTGGACAAGGTCATTATTATTGATAAGTCTGTGTTAACCCTTTGGATGTTTTTCCTGGCCACTGTGCTTCTACTTGTTCTTTCGGGTCTAGGTTGGGTTACTGCAAAGCATTTTGTGGCTGCTAATGTACAACAGGCTTTATGAATAGATTTGATTGATTAAACCTCTGTTGTTGCTCTGACCCTGCAGGTTCTAGAGCGTCTGTTCCAGAAGGGTTTCAGCGTGGCAGCGTCCTGCGGCGGCGGGGTGGACTCCTCCCAGTTCAGCGAGTACGTGCTGTGCCGTGAGGACCGGCGGAGTATGTCCATGAACACCCCCATCAGGATAAAACAGGAGCCCCTGGACTAGAGAGACTTTAGGAGAGGAGAGGGACTAGCCACGAGGGGCTCCTCACCCCCCTACTGGACAGAACAGAACAAACCCAAACCCTAATATCCCTCCACCTCACACCACAGAAACCAACCCAGCAAGAAACACCTAAGTATTAGCAGACGCCTGATAACGTTGCCAGCTCTGAGGAACTCAGTGCTCTAAGGGGAATGTAGTATAAACACAAAAAAGCAAAGAAAGAAAACAAAAGGATTTGATTCTGTTTACTAATAACACCCAAAGAAATATAGGACTATGATGATGAACAGAAAGACTGAAACAGCAGCTCCATCTCTTGAACCATTTAAGCACCGTGACCAATCTCTTTTTCCTCCAGTTGTAAGGCTCTCTGACCCCTTGTGAAGAGGTGTCCTGACCTCAGTGAGGAGCACGGCCCCCTTGCCCTCAGTGCAGCGCATGGCAGTGTGTCGTCCAGTCCCGTACGTGTCTGTGTGAGGCCCATGTGTTGTGTGCGCCGTCCAGTGCAGCTGAGTGGGGACAAGACAGGTGCTATTTAGGGAGGCCTGGCCTGACAAGGGGCAGGGCTGACAGAGAGGAAGAGGAGGAAGTGACAGCCAACCAGCCCACATTGCTCTTATAGCCAGCAACCAGGCCTCGCAGCCAAGGGAGGTCCGATTGATTGTCTTTCTTATTTTCATTGTTGTTTATAAAGTACAACTTTTTTCTCTGTTTTTTTGCTGTTCTGTCACAACATGGTGTAAACTATTATTAATAGGATTGTTGTATTTTTCCCCTCCTATATGAAGGATGTATGAACGTTGTATTCAAAGTCATTAGGTTTGAAAGCTTGAGAGAATGAGAA
>NW_027038305.1:17500-28752 GCF_034236695.1 Oncorhynchus nerka | reverse complement strand
CATCATCATTATCCGTCCATCATCATTATCCGTCTGGTGCTCATCATCATCATCCGTCACATCATCGTATCATCGTCCTCATCATCATATCGTCACTCATCATCATCATCTCATGTCCTTCTTTAAAGTCACCGGTCACTATCATTACGGATCGGCTATCCGTCCCTCCATTCATTCATCCGTCCCTGGATCCTTCTCCATCACCTTCTCATCCTCCTCCATCCTTCTTCATCCTAGCCTCCTTCTCCATCCCTGGGCCTCCTTCTCCATCCTCATCTCATCCCTCCATCCTTTTCCATCCCTTCTCCATCCCTCCTCCCTCACCTCCTACTGCCCCTCCGTCCCTCATCCATCTCCGTCCCTCGCTCACGTCCATCCCTCCTCCTTTCTCCATCCTCCTCCTTCTCCATCCCTCCATCCTTCTCCATCCTCATCCCATCCTCCTCGCCCTCCTCCTCCATCCTCCTCCCTCCTCCATCCTCCTCCTCCTCCATCCTCCTCTCTCCATCCCCTCGTCCTTCTCCATCCCTCCTCCTTCTCCATCCCTCCTCCTTCTCCATCCCCTCCGTCCTCTCCTCCCATCCTCCTCCCTCCATCTCATCCTCCTTCTCCATCCCTCCTCCTTCTCCATCCGTCCTCCATCCCCTCCTCCATCCTCCTCCTTCTCCATCCTCCTCCTCCTCTCCTGGATCATTCTCCGTCCATCATCGTCCATCCGTGCTATCGTCCTCATCGTCCATCGTCTCCATCATCATCCGTCCTTCATCACATCATCCGTCCTCCATCCATTGTCGTCACATCATCACCCTCCGTCCCGTCTCGTCCTCATCCTATCATCCTCATCCTACCGTCCCTGGGTCTATTCCCTCCTCCCACTATCCGCCCTCCTCCTTCTCCATCCTCCTCGTCTCTCATCCATCCTCCATCTCATTCTCCATCCCTCCTCCATCTCCTCCTCATCCACCTCCTCCTCCTCCTCCATCCCCATTCCATCCCTCCTCCATCCTCCTCCTTCTCCATCCCCGCGTCCTTCTCCATCCCTCCTCCTTCTCCATCCTCCTTCTCCATCCTCCATCCCTCCTCCATCCATGCTCATTCCTCATCTGTCCTCTATAGTCATTCTCCATCCCTCATCGATCCTTCTCCATCCTCTCTTCCTTCTCCATCCCTCCTCCTTCTCCATCCCCTCCTCCATCCTCCTCCATCCCTTCATCTTCATCCTATCCCTTCTCCATCCTCGTCCTTCTCCATCCCTCCTCCTTCTCCATCCCTCATCCTTCTCCATCCTCCTCCTCCTCCTCCTCCATCCATCCCCTCCTCCATCCTCCTCCATCCCTTCATCCCTCATCCTTCTCCATCCCTCCTCCTTCTCCATCCCCTCCTCCATTCTCCATCCCCTCCACTTCCTCCATCCTCCTCCTTCTCCATCCCCTCGTCCATTCTCCATCCCCTCCTCCTTCTCCATCCCTCCTCCTTCTCCATCCTCCTCCTTCTCCATCCATCCTCCATCCTTCTCCATCCTCCTCCATCATCATCCCTCCTCCCTCACTCCATCCCTCCTCCATCCTCCATCCTCCTCCTTCTCTCATCCCTCCTCCTTCTCCATCCCTCCGTCCCTTCTCCATCCCTCGTCCTTCTCCATCCCCTCGTCCTTCTCCATCCCTCCTCCATCCCTCCTCGCCTTCTCCATCCGCTCCTCCATCCTTCTTCATCCCCTCGTCCTTCTCCATCCCGTCCTTCTCCATCCCCTCCTTCCTTCTCCATCCATCAGTCCCTTCTCCATCCTTCTCCATCCTCCTCCATCCCTTCATCCTCGTCTATCTCTCCATCCTTCTCCGTCCTCGTCCATTATCATCATCATCCATCATCGTCATCATCACTCCATCCTCCATCATCCATCTATCGCTCATCCGTCCTCCGTCTCCATCAGTCATCCTCCATTCTCCGTCCATCATCATCATCGTCCTCATCATTCTCATCCATCATCCGTCCATATCATTCATCAATCCTCATCATTCATCGTCATCTCCATCTCCATCCTCCTCCATTCTCCATCCATCCGTCACATCATCCTAGTCCTTCTCCATCATCCACATCATCATTGTCCGTGTTATCATCATCATCGTCCATCATCATTATCCGTCCATCAGGTCATTATCGCGTCCATCATCATTTTATCGTCATCATCATCATCATCGTCCATCATCATTATTATCGTCACATCATCATCATCGTCCATCATCATCGTCATCGGTCATCATCATCATCACTTTATGGTCATTATCGCGTCCATCATCATTGTCGTCATCATCGTTATCGTCATCATCATCATCGTCCACATCATCATCATCGTCATCATCGTATCATCATCATTCACATCTTCCATCATCATTATCGTCCATCATCACATTGCTCCGTCCCTTCTCCGTTATCCATCATTATCCCATCGCCATCATCATTATCATCGTCATCATCATCATCGTTTTCATCATTGCATCATCATCATCGTCAAAATTTATTCCGTCACATCATCATTTGCTCGTCATCATCATCATCGAGCTCCGTCATCATCATCGTCATCATCATCATCGTCGGTATGGATCATTGCTCTGGTCTCATCGTTTATCGTCATCATCATTTATCATCGTCATCATCATCATCCGGTCATCATCATCAAAATCGGTCATCATCGTTGCTCCCGTCCATCATCATCAGTTTTCATCATCATCCGTCATCATCGTTTCCGTCATCGTCCATCATCATCATCGCCGTCACATCATCATTATCGTCATCATCATTATCGTCATCATCATCATTGGTCATCATCGTTCCATCATCGTCAAGTCCATCATCATCTCATCGTCATCATCATTATCCGTCCATCGGTCCATTGCTCCGTCCATCATCATTCTCCGTCCACATCATCGTCCATCATCGTCATCGTCATCATCATCATCCGTCATCAATAATCATCATCATCATCCGTCATCATCATCATCCGTCATCATCATCATATCATCGCGTCATCATCATTATCGTCACATCATCATCATCGTCCCTCAGGTCCGTGTCCGTCACATCATCATTTAGTCGTCATCGGTCCATTCATCATTATCCATCATCATTATCATCGTCATCATCGTTCTCCGTCACATCATCATCATCGTCATCATCATCATTCCATCATCATCATCATTGTCGTCATCATCATTCATCCGTCATCATCATTTATCCGTCATCCTGTCATTGTCCGTCATCATGTCGAGTCATCATCATCATTACATCATTGTCGTCCATCATCATCATCCGTCATCATCATCATCGTCACATCATCATTATCCGTCCGCATCATTGTCGTCCATCATCCATCATCCGTCCATCATCATTATCCGTCATCATCATTGTCGTCCTCAGGATCATTATCGTCCCATCATCCCTCGTCCATCATCATCATCATTATCGTCGCATTGCTCATTATCATCCTCATCATTTATCGTCCATCATCATTATCTCCATCATCATCATCGCGTCATCATCATCGTCCATCATCATCATCATCATCCTGGGTCATCATCCGTCATCATCGGTATCGGTCATCATCATCATCCGTCATCATCATCATCCGTCATCATCATTCGTCCGTCATCGTATCCCGTCCCTCATCATTATCGTCGTCATCATCATCCGTCATCATTCATCATCATTCTCCGTCATCATCATCATTATCGTCATCATCATCAATAAAGTCATCATCATCGTCGGTCACATCATCATCATTATCGTCACATCATCATCATCGTCCCTCATCATCATCCGTCACATCATCATCATCATTTCAGTCATCATCGTCATCATCATTTCACATCATCATTATCGTCCATCATCATCATCATCGTCCATCATCATCATCGTCCCTCATCGTTCTCGGTCCAATCATCATCATCATCATTATCGTCATCATCCGTCCGTCATCATTATCCGTCATCATTATCATCCCATCATCATTATCAGTCATCATCATTATCGTCCTCATCATCATCGCATCATCGTCATCATCATTCGTCCATCATCATCATCTCAGTCATCATCATCATTGTCGGAGGTCATCATCATCATCATCATCATTGTCATCATCATCATCGCCATCATCATCGTCCATCATCATCATCCGTCCATCATCATTGCTCAGGTCATCATCATCGTCATCATTGTCATCATCATATCCGTCCATCATCATCATTGCGGTCATCATCATCATCGTCATCATCATCATCGGTCATCATCATCATCATCGTCCATCATCATCATCGTCATCATCATCATCGTCCATCATCCATTATCCCGTCCCTGGATCATCATCGTCATCATCATCAAATTTGCATCCGTCTGTCATCATTTCATCGTCATCATCATCATCGTATCATTCATCAGTCATCATCATTTATCGGCGTCATCATCATCTCGGAGTCACATCATCATTGTCCGTCCATCATCAGTCGTCATCCGTCCATCATCATTATTGTCGTCATCATCATTGTCGTCATCATCATCATCAGTCATCATCGATCAATAAGGTCATCATCATCATCCGTCATCATCGACCATCATCATTCATCATCATCATCATCAGGTTCATCATCATCGTCATCATCATCACATCATCATCATCATCTCACATCATCATTGCTCGTCCATCATCATTATCCGTCCCATCGGATCACATCTCCGTCCATCATCATTATCATCACTTCTGGTCATCATCGTCAATAAAGTCATCATCGTCATCATCGGTCATCATCATCATCATCATCATTATCGTCATCATCATCATCCGTCATCATCATCATTTATCATCATCATCGTCCATCATCATTGTCACATTGTCTGTCATCCTCGGTCATTGCTCCGTCCATCAGGTCGTTTATCATTTATCATCATCATTATCGTCATCATCGGTCATCGGTCATCATCATTCATCGGATTCTTCATCATCATCACATCATCATCATCATCGTCATCATCATTCTCCGTCCTCATCATCATCATCGTCATCCGTCATCATCCGTCCATCGATCTCTCTCCGTCATCATCATCATCATCCGTCCCTCATCATTTCCGTCCGTCATCATCCGTCATCATCATCGTACCTCCGTCATCATCATTCTCCGTCACATCATCATTATCGTCCATCATCATTCGTCCGTCCTCGTGGCATTGCTCGTCACATCATCATTATCGTCATCATCGTCATCGTCCACTCATCATCAATACGTCACATCATCTGCATTGTCGTCCTCATCCTTCTCCGTCCTCATCATCATCGATCGTCATCATTGCTCCTTATTCGTCGGATCCATCCTCCTCCGTCATCATCGTCCAGTCATCCTTCTCCGTCCTCATCATTCTCGATCCCATCATCTCCATCCTCATCATCAATTCTCATCATTGTCCATCCTCAATCGTCCTCCGTCCATCATCATTACTCCATCCCCTCGTGATTACTCCGTCCCTGGGTCATCATCAGTTCATCATCATCATCGTCATCATCATCGTCTGCCATCATTATCATCATCATCGTCATCCTCCATCCCTCCTCCTTCATCATCATTGCTTCGTCATCATCCGTTCCATCCCCTCATCATCTCATCCCTCCTCACATCATCATCATCAACAGTTGCATCATCTCATTCCTTCATCATTATCGTCCTTCTCCATCATCATCATTATCGTCCTGGATCATTGCTCCGTCCATCATCCATCATCCCGGTATCATCATCATCGGTCATCATCATCATCGGTCCATCATCGCTATCGTCATCATCATTGCTCGTCCATCATCGTACAATCACATCATCATTGTCGTCATCATCATTGCTCCGTCCATCATCATTATCCGTCCATCATCATTTTTCCGTCATCGTGCTCTGTCACATCATCATTATCCCGTCCGGGTCATCATCGTCATCATCATCATCATCGCGTGGATCATCATCGTAGTCATCATCATTCTCCCGTCCCATCATTGTCGTCCGTCATCATTGTCGATCCTGCATTGTCCATAAATCATCATCATCGTCACATCATCACATCATCGTCCTCATCATCATCCATTATCATCATCGTGTCCGTCATCATCATCATCGGTCATCATCCCTCGGGTCATTATCCCGTCCCCTCAGTCATCTCCGTCCCTCCTCCTTCTCGTCCCTCATCCTCATCCATCCCTCCTCCCTCCTCCATCCCTCATCATCGTCCATCATCATCCTCCATCCCTTCCTTCTCCATCCCTCCTCATTGCTCGTCCCTCATCCATTTCCATCGGTCATCATCATCATCCCTCATCATCATCATCACCTCCTCCCTCCATCATCCCTCCTCATTTAATCCTTCATTGTCTCCATCATCGTATCCCTTCTCCATCCCCTCCTCCTCAAAACTCCTCCTTCATCATCATCATTCTATCATCCCTGAGTCCATTCTCATCATCATCATCTCCATCATCACCCTTCTCATCCATCCTCCATCCCCTTCTCCATCCCCTCATCCCTTCTCCATCATCTCGTCCATTCATCGTCATCATCATCATCTCGGTCATCATCATTCGGTCATCCCCATCATCATCGTATCGTCATCATCATCCCTCCTCCATCCTCATCATTCCTCCGTCCCCTCCTCCTTCGTCATCATCATCATTCTCCATCCCTCATCCTTCTCCGTCCCCTCCTCATTCTCCGTCCCCTCCTCCTTCTCCGTCCTCATCCCTTCATCAGGGTCATCATCATTTGCATCCCCTCATCCTCATCATCATCCCTCATCCCTTCTCATCGTCCTCCTCCGTCATCCTTCTCCATCATCATTCATCGTCACATCATCATTTTCGTCCCTCATCATTGTCGTCCATCATCATCATCCTCGGCTCCATCATCATCATCATCGTCCATCATCATCGTCATCATCCTTCTCCATCCGTCCTCCATCCCCTCCTCCATCGTCTCATCATTCTCCGTCCCTCTCATCCTTCTCCGTCCATCATCATCATCCGCGTCCTCAGGTCATTATCCGTCTCATCATCGGCACTGTCATCATCATCATCATTATCCATCATCATCATCTCATCATCATCATCATCGGTCATCATCGATCATCATTCATCATCATCATCCTCATCATCATCGTCATCATCATTGCATCATCATCACGTCATCATCATCATTTCTCATCCGTCATCATTCTCTCCGTCCCTCGTCCTCATCCGTCTCATCCTTCCGTCATCATCAATCTCCGTCATCATCATTTCTCGTCCCCTCGTCCGTCTCATCATCATCGTCATCTTCCGTCTCATCATCATCATCCCTCCATCATCATCATCATCAGGTCATCATCATCATCGGTCATCATCATTTCGTCCTCATCATCATTATCATCATCATCATTATCGGTCATCATCATTATCGTCTGTCATCAATATCATCATTCTCCGTCATCATCGTTGTCGTCCCTCATCATTGTCATCATCATCATTTAATGTCCATCATCATCATCCACGTCCTCCACCGTCCATCATCATCATCATCGTCATCATCGACGTCCTGGGTCATCATCATCATCGTCATCATCATCATCGGTCACATCATCATCATCGGTCATCATCATCATCGTCGTCATCGTCATCGTCTCCATCATCATCATCATCATCGTCCATCATTATCGTCATCATCATCCGTCCCTCACTCGTCCTTCTCCGTCCTCATCATCATCGTCACCCTCATCATCATTCTCCGTCCATCATCATCATCCATCCATCATCATCACTATCGTCCCTCATCATCATCCGTCCTATCATCATTTATCGTCACTCATCGATCATCACCCCCTCATTTATCGATCATCATCATCATCCTCCTCATCCCATCATCATCATCATCCCTCGTCATCATCATCCATCCCCTCATCCTCTCATCCCCTCATCATCATCATCCCCCCATCATCTCCATCCCATCATCATTCTCCATCCTCATCATCATCATCATCATCACATCCTCGCTCCTCGGTCCATCCATCATCATTGTCGCATCATCATCCATCCTTCATTATCGTCATCATCATCATCCCATCATCATCATCATCGGTCATCATCATCATCGTCCGTCATCATCATCATCGTCATCATCATCATCATCGTTGAATCATCATTATCGGGTCATCATCATCATTTATCCATCACATCATCATTATCGTCCATCATCCATTCGTCATCATCATCGCGTCATCATCATCATCATCATCATCATCATCATCATCATCATCATCATCCGTCCTGTCATCCATCATCATCATCGTCATCATCATCATTCATCATCGTCATCATCATCATCGTCATCATCATCATCATCGTCATCATCATTTCATCATCATCATCATCCGTCCCTCATCATCATCATCCATCATCATTGTCATCATCATCATCATCATCCGTCATCATCATTCATCGTCCATCATCATCATCGTCCATCATCATTATCTCATCATCATTATCGTCCATCATCATCCATCATCATTGTCGTCATTGTCATCATCATTTGTCGGTCATCATCATCATCGTCGTCATCATCATCATGTCAGTCACATCATCATTATCGTCATCATCATCATCATCGTCCATCATCATCCGTCATCATCATCATCATCGTGTCATCATCATCATCATCGTCATCATCATTGCATCATCATCATCATCATCATCATCATCGTCATCATCATCATCATCATCATCATCATCGTCATCATCATCATCGTCATCATCATCGTCATCCATCATTATCGTCATCATCATCATCGTCATCATCATCATTATCGTCATCATCATCGTCCATCATCATTATCCGTCCTCATCGTCATCGTCATCATCATCATCGTCCATCATCATTATCGTCCATCATCATCATCGTCATCATCATTCGTCCATCATCATCATCGTCCATCATCATCATCGTCCATCATCATCATCGTCATCATCATCATCATCGTCATCATCATCATCGATCGTCATCATCATTTATCGTCCATCATCATCATCCGTCATTTATCATCATCATCATTCATCATCATTTATCATCATCATCATCATCATCATCATCATCATCATTATCAATCATCATCATTATCGTCATCATCATTATCGTCATCATCATCATTATCCGTCCATCATCATCATCGTCCATCATCATCATTCATCAGTGCATCATCATCATCCGTCATCATCATTATCGTCATCATCATCATCATCCGTCCATCATCATTTATCCGTCATCATCATCATCATCATCATCATCATCATCGTCCATCATCATTATCGTCCATCATCGTCATCATCATTCCATCATCATCATCATCATCATCATCATCGTCATCATCATTTATCCGTCCATCATCATCCATCGTCATCATCATCATCGGTCATCATCATTCATCGTCCATCATCATTTATCGTCACATCATCATCATCGTCCATCATCATTTATCGTCCATCATCATTATCCGTCATCATCATCATCCTCATCATCATCATCATCCGTCCATCATCATCATCCGTCCATCATCATCATCATCATCCTCATCATCATCATCATCATCATTATCGGTCACTCATCATCATCATCATCATCATCAAGCTATCGTCATCATCATCATCATCGTCCATCATCATCATCGCATCATCATCATCATCATCATCGTCATCATCGTTATCCGTCCATCATCATCATCATCATCCGTCATCATCATCATCGGTCATCATCATCATCATCCGTCCCTCATCATCATCATCATCATCATCGGTCATCATCATCATATCGTCATCATCATCATCATCATCATCATCATCATCATTGTCCGTCATCATCATCCATCCCGTCATCATCATCGTCGTCCATCGCATCATCATCATCATCATCATCATCATCATCATCATCATTTATCGTCCATCATCATTATCCGTCATCATCATCATTCATCATCCGTCCTCATCATCATCATCGTCATCATCATCATCATCGTCATCATCATCATCGGTCATCATCATCATTATCGTCACATCATCATCATCCGGTCATCATCATTATCGTCATCATCATTATCGTCCTGGATCATCATCCGTCATCATCATCATCATCCGTCATCATCATCATCGTCCCATCATCATCATCCGTCCATCATCATTATCCGTCATCATCATCATCCGTCCATCATCATCCCGGTCATCGGGTCCATTATCGGTCATCATCATCGTCATCATCATCATCATCATCATCATTGTCATCATCATCATCATCGTCATCATCATCATCATCGTCCATCATCATCGTCCGTCCATCATCCATTTGCATCATCCATCATCATCATCATCGTCGTCATCATCATCATCATCCTCCTGTCATCATTATCGTCATCATCATTATCATCCCCTCCATCATTTCTCCATCATCATCATCCGTCCATCATCATCAGTCCATCATCATCGTCCATCATCATCATCATCATCATCCCTCCTCAATCATCATCCGTCCATCATCATCATCGTCCCGTCCATCATCATCATCCTCATCGTCCATCATCGACGTCCTCATCATCATCATCCGTCATCATCATCATCATCATCATCCTCCGTCCATCATCATTATCCGTCTCATCATCATCGTCCATCATCATTCCCGTCCCATCATCATCATCGTCCTCATCATCCGTCATCATCATTATCGTCATCATCATCATCCGTCATCATCCGTCCCATCATCATCATCATCATCATCATCCGTCACGTATCATCATTTGTTGTCCATCCGTCATCATCATTTATCGTCATCATCATTAGTCATCATCATCATTGTCGTCCATCATCATATCATCGGTCATCATCATCATCCGTCATCATCATCATCATCATCATCATCATCATCGATCGTCATCATCATCATCATCGTCATCATCATTATCGTCCATCATCATTATCGTCATCATCATCATCATAATCATCCATCATCATCATCATCATCGTCCATCATCATTATCGTCCCCTCCATCATCGCATCATCATCCATCGGTCATCATCATCATCATCAATCCGTCACATCATCATCCGTCATCATCATCATCCATCATCGTTTCGTCGTCCATCATCATCATCGTATCATCATCATCGCAATCCATCATCGTCATCATCATCATTGTCATCCATCGTCTCATTCCATCATCAT
>NW_027038305.1:0-15000 GCF_034236695.1 Oncorhynchus nerka | reverse complement strand
CATCATCATCATCCGTCATCATCATCATCGTCATCATCATTATCCGTCATCATCATCGTCATCATCATCATCATCATCATCGTCATCATCGTCATCATCATCATCGTCCATCATCATCATCGTCCATCATCATCATCGTCCCATCATCATCATCGTCATCATCATCATCCGTCATCATCATCATCGTCGTCATCATCCATCATCATCATCGGTCATTCATCATCATCATCATCGTCATCATCATCATCATCATCCGTCATCATCATCATCATCATCATCATCATCCATCATCGTCATCATCATCATCCCTCATCATTATCATCATTTTCCATCGGTCATCATCATCATCCGTCCGTCCCATCATCATTCATCATCGTCATCATCATTCATATCGTCATCATCCTCATCATCATCCCATCATCGTCATCCCCATCATCGTCCATCCCATCCTCATCCTCCTCATCATCTTGTCCCGTCATCATCATCATCCTCCTCCATCATCATCATCCTCCTCATCATCCCTCATCGCTCTCCATCATCATCATTATCGTCCCATCATCATCGTCATCATCATCATCCTCGGTCACCATCATCATCATCATCTCATCCGTCCATCATCCATCATCATCATCATCATCATCATCGTCATCATCATCATCTCGTCCCATCATCATCATCATCCGTCATCATCATCCGTCATCATCATCATCCTCGTCCATCATCATCTATCATCATCATCTCCATCATCATCATCATCATCATCCGTCATCCCTCGGTCATCATCATCATCAGGTCCATCATCATCATCAGTCATCATCATCATCATCATCATTCCGTCCATCCATCATCATCTCGGTCATCATCATCATCGTCATCATCATCATCATCGTCATCATCATCATCGTCATCATCATCATCATCGTCATCATCGTCATCATCCATCATCTCATCATTGCTCATCATCATCATCATCCGTCATCATCATCATCATCATCCATCATCATCATCATCGTCCATCATCATCATCATCATCATCGTCCATCATCATTGTCCGTCATCATCATCATCGTCCATCATCATCATCCGTCATCATCATCATCATCATCAATCATCATCATCATCATCATCTCATCATCCGTCATCCTCATCCTCCATCATCATCGTCCATCATCATCATCGTCCATCATCATTCTCATCCATCGTCATTCTCTCCCGTCCATCATCATTTCCTCGTCATCATCATCATCTCCATCATCATTCATCATCCCATCATCGTCATCATCATCATCTCATCATCATCGTCCATCACATCATCCCTCCATCATGTCCATCATCATCAAGGTCATCATCATTCATCCATCCATCATCATCATCATCATCATCATTCGTCATCCCTTCATCATCCTCTCGTCCCATCATCCCTTGTCATCCATCATCCATCCCTCATCATTCATCATCATCCTCCTTCATCATTATCGTCATCATCTCCATCATCCCTCATCTCCATCATCATTCATCATCATCATCATCCCTCATCCCATTCATCATCATCATCGTCCATCATCATCATCATCATCATCATCATTCATCATCATCATCATTATCGCATCATCATCAGTCATCATCATCATCATCGTCATCGTCCATCATCATCCCTCATCTCCATCATCATTATCCATCATCATCATCCGTCGGTCATCATCATCATCGTCCATCATCATTATCATCATCATCATCATCATCATCATCATCGTCCATCATCATCATCCGTCACATCATCATCATCGTCATCATCATCATCCGTCATCATCATTATCATCATCATCATCACCATCATCATCATCATCACATCATCATTCATCCGTCATCATCATCATCATCATCATCATCGCATCGTCCATCCATCATCCATCATCATCATCCTCGTCCATCATCATCATCATCATCATCATCATTCCATCATCATCATCGTCATCATCATTGCATCGTCATCATCATCATCCGTCCATCATCATCATCATCCGTCATCATCATCATCCGTCATCATCATCGTCCATCATCATCATCATCATCATCATCATCATCCGTCATCATCATCATCATCGTCCATCATCATCATCATCATCATCATCATCATCATCATCATTCATCATCATCATCGTCATCATCATCATCCGTCATCATCATCATCATCGTCATCATCATCATCATCATCATCATCATCATCCGTCATCATCATCATCGTCCATCATCATCATCCGTCCATCATCATCATCGTCCATCATCATCATCATCGTCCATCATCATCATCGTCATCATCATCATCCGTCCATCATCATCATCGTCATCATCATCATCATCATCGTCATCGTCCATCATCATCATCCGTCATCATCATCGTCGTCATCATCATCATCATCCGTCATCATCATCATCATCATCCATCATCATCATCGTCCATCATCATCATCATCGTCATCATCATCATCGTCATCATCATCATCATCCGTCATCATCATCATCATCATCGTCCATCATCGTCATCATCATCATTGTCCCGTCATCATCATCATCGTCCCTCATCCATTCATCATCATCATCGTCCATCATCGTCATCATCATCATCATCATCATCATCATCATGTCCATCATCATCATCATCATCCATCATCATTATCGTCCCTCATCATTATCCGTCATCATCATTATCGCATCATCATCATCATCATCGTCATCATCGTCCCATCATCATCATCATCGTCATCATCATCATCATCATCATCATCATCATCGTCCATCATCATTCGTCATCATCATCCATCATCATCATCGTCATCATCATCATCGTCATCATCATCATCCATCATCATCATCATCATCATCCCATCATCATCATCGTATCATCATCGGTCATCATCATCATCATCATCATCATCGTCCGTTCCATCATCATCATCGTCGTCATCATCATCATCATCATCGCATCCATCATCATCATCCATCCATCATCCTCATCATTGTCATCGTCCATCATCATCATCATCATCATCGCATCATCATCATTATCATCCGTCATCATCATCCGTCGTATCTCATCATCATCATCCGTCATCATCTGTCATCATCATCGTCATCATCATCCGTCATCATCATTCTCCGTCCATCATCATCATTCCATCGTCATCATCATCATCGATCATCATCATCATCATCGCATCATCATCATCATCATCATCATCCATCATCGTCATCATCATCGTCATCATCATCATCATCATCATCCGTCATCTCCCATCATCATTATCGTCATCATCATTATCATCCGTCCCATCATCATCATCATCCCTCGTCCATCATCCGTCCTCGTCATCATTATCGTCATCATCATCATCATCGTCATCATCATTATCGTCCCTCATCATCATCGTCCCCTCCATCATCGTCCGTCATCATCATCATCGCGTCATCATCATTATCGTCATCATCATCATCGTCCGTCATCGTCATCATCATCCCCGTCCTCGGGTCATTTCGTCCATCATCATTATCGTCCATCATCCTATCTCCTCATCATCATCATTTCCATCATCATCATCCATCCCATCATCCATCCCCTCCTCGGTCATCATCATTCTCCGTCCCGTCATCCCTTCTCCATCATCGTCCTCCTTCTCCATCATTCCTCCCATCCTCATCGTTATCGGTCATCATCATTTATCGTCATCATCCATCCCCATCGTCCCTTCATCATCATCGGTCCCATCATCATCATCCATCATCATCCCTCCTCGGTCATCATCATCGTCATCGCGTCATCATCGTCCATCCATCATCATTATCGTCCTCATCGTCATCATCGCTCCATCCATCATCGTTCTCGGTCATCATCGTCCATCATCATCATCGTCCCCATCATCATCCGTCCCATCATCATCATATCGTCCATCATCATCATCGGTCATCATCATCATCCTCATCATCATCATCCCTAGTCATCATCATCATCATTATCCATCATCATTATCCATCATCATCGGTATCGTCATCATCATCATCGTCATCATCATTATCGTCATCATTCATCATCCGTCCTCCTGGTCGTCATCATTCCATCATCGTCATCATCATCATCATCATCATCATCATCATTTATCATCATCATCATGCGTCCGATCATCATCGTCATCATTCATCCATCATCATTGCGGTCATCATCATCGTCGTCATCATCATCATCATCGTCATCATCATCATCGTCCATCATCATTCATCACATCATCATTATCCGTCATCATCATTATCAAGTCATCATCATCATCCGTCATCATCATCATCGGTATCATCATCCGTCATCATCATCATCCGTCCATCATCATCATCGAGTCATCATCATCATCATCGTCCATCATCATTGTCCGTCCATCATCATCGTCATCATCATTATCGTCATCATCATTATCGTCATCATCATTCATCCGTCATCATCATCATCGTCATCATCATTATCGTCATCATCATCATCATCCATCATCATCATCATTGTCCGTCCGTTCATCATCATTCATCCGTCATCATCATCATCATCCATCATCATTCATCGTCCATCATCATCATCGTCCATCATCATCATCCGTCATCATCATCATCCGTCATCATCATCATCGTCGTCATCATCATCATCGTCACATCATCATTGCTCCGTCCATCATCATTGTCCGTCCCATCATCATTATCGTCATCATCATCATCTCAGTCCTGGATCATTATCCGTCCCTCGTCATCATTTTCGTCCATCATCATCATCATCGTCATCATCATCTTTCCGTCATCGGGTCCGTCATCATCATCATCGTCATCATCATTATCGTCATCATCATCATCCATCATCATCGTCCATCATCATTATCGTCCATCAATCATCATCATCGTCCATCATCATTGTCCGTCCCATCATCCTTCATCCGTCCATCATCGTTGCTCCGTCATCATCATCATCATTCTCATCATCATCCATCATCATCATCCTCCATCATCATCATCCTCCCTCATTTCCATCCCATCATCCCTCATCTCCATCCATCATCATTTCGTCATCATCGGTCATCATCCATTTCTCCATCGTCCCTCATCATTCTCCATCCGTCCTCATCATCATCATTCATCATCATTCATCTCCATCCCCCATCATCATTATCGTCATCATCATCCCCGTCCTCATCATTCTCCGTCCACTCATCATCATCTGTCCATCATCATTATCGGTCTCATCATTATCGTCATCATCATCCGTCCATCATCATTTTCATCCTCCATCATCATCCGTCCCATCTCCATCCATCCCTCGGTCATCATCCTCCGTCCATCATCTCATCCTCCATCATCATCATCTCGTCATCATCATTCCGTCCATCATCATCATCCTTCTCATCATCATCCCTCTCTCCATCATCATCCTTCTCCATCATCCGTCATCATCATCCTCCTCATCATTCTCATCATCATTTATCATCATCGTCATCATTCTCCTCCCCGTCCTCCGTCATCCATCATCATCATTTCGTCCATCATCCATCATCGTCCATCATCATCATTATCGCATCCGTCCTGCCTCATCATCGTCATCGTCATCATCATCATCCATCATCATCATCATCGTCCATCATCATCATCGTCACATCATCATCATCATCATCACATCATCATCATCCGTCCCATCATCATCATCGGTCCATCATCATCCCCATCACATCATCGTCCATCATCATCATCAATCATCGGTATTCGTCATCATCATCATTCCATCATCGTCATCATCATCATCGGTCATCATCATCATCGTCATCGTCATCATCATCATCGTCCATCATCATCGTCATCATCATCATCCTCATCATCATTTAAAATCCATCATCATCATCATCCGTCATCATCATCATCATCATCCATCATCATCATCATCATCATCATCATTATCATCATCATCATCATCGTCATCATCATCATCGTCATCATCATTTCGTCCGTCATCATCATCATCGTCATCATCATTATCGTCCTCATCATCATCAAATCCGTCATCATCATCATTGTCCGTCATCATCATCATCGTCATCTCATCGACATCTTCTCCGTCATCATCATCCGTCATCATCCGTCCATCATCATCATTATCGTCCATCATCATTTCATCATCATCATCCGTCATCATCATCATCAAAGATATCGTCATCATCATCATCCCATCATCATCATCGTCCCTCGGTCATCATCATCCGTCATCATCATTCATCCGTCATCATCATCATCCTCCATCATCATCATCCATCCGTCATCATCATTCATCATCCGTCATCATCATCGTCATCATCATCGTCCGTCTCGGTCATCATCATCATCGTCCATCATCATCATCATCTCATCCGTCCCATCATCATCATCATCACATCATCATTCGTCCATCATCGTCATCATCATCCCGTCATTTCATCCGTCATCATCATTATCGTCCCTCATCATCATCATCATCGTCCATCATCATCATCATCATCATCATCATCGTCCATCATCATCATCGTCATTCGTCATCATCATTATCCCGTCCATCATCATCATCATCATCATCGTCATCATCGGTCATCATCATCATCATCATCATCATCATCGTCCATCATCATCATCGTCATCATCATTATCGTCCATCATCATTATCGTCCATCATCCATCATCATCAATCATCATCATCGTCATCATCATCATCGTCATCATCATCATCATCATCGTCATCATCATCATCGTCGTCGTCATCATCATCATCATCGTCCATCATCATTTATCTCATCATCATCATCATTATCGTCATCATCATCAGGTCATCATCATCATCATCATCATCATCATCATCATCATTATCCGTCATCATCATCATCATCGTCCATCATCATTATCCGTCCATCATCATCATCGTCCATCATCATTTATCGTCGTCATCATCATCATCGTCATCATCATTCATCGTCATCATCGTCATCATCGTCCATCATCATTATCGTCCATCATCATTATCCGTCCATCATTCCTCATCATCATCATCATCGTCATCATCATCATCTCCTCATCATCATTATCCCATCTTTCATCATCATCATCATCGGATCATCATTGTCATCGTCATCATCATCATTATCGTCATCATCATCGTCCGTCATCATCATCATCGTCATCATCATCATCCGTCATCATCATTTATCGTCATCATCATCATCGTCATCATCATTATCCGTCCATCATCATTGCATCGTCATCATCATCATTGCATCCGTCATCATCATTATCGTCATCATCATCATCATCGGTCATCATCATCATCGTCATCATCATCATCGTCCATCATCATCATCATCATCATCGTCCACATCATCATTCATCGTCACATCATCATCATCCGTCATCATCATCGCTCGTCATCATCATCATCGTCCATCATCATCATCATTATCCATCCATCATCATCATTATCGTCATCATCATCATCATCATCGGATCATCATCATCATCGTCATCATCATCATCCGTCATCATCATCATCATCCGTCATCATCATCATCCGTCATCATCATCATCATCATCATCATCATCATCCGTCATCATCATCATCATCATCATCATCATCGTCCATCATCATCATCGCGTCATCATCATCATCGTCGTCATCATCATCGTCATTTCATCATCATCCATCATCATTGTCATCGGTCATCATCCGTCATCCGTCATCATCATCATTATCCGTCATCATCATCTCATCATCATCATCCATCCCTCATCATTCCGTCCATCATCATCATCGTCATCCATCATCATTCATCCATCATCATCATTATCCATCATCATCATCGTCCATCATCTATCATCGTCATCATCATCATCATCATCATCCCTCGTCATCATCATCATCATCTCCGTCCATCATCATTCTCCGTCCCTCATCATCATCATCATCTTCCTGGATCATCATCATCATCATCATCATCCTCATCCATCATCATCATCATCATCATCCTCCTCATCATCATCATCGTCATCATCATCATCCATCATCATCATCATCATCCGTCCATCATCATTCTCCGTCATCATCCGTCATCATCGGTCATCCGTCATCATCGTCCATCATCATCATCATCATCATCCATCATTGCTCATCCGTCATTATCGTCATCATCATCATCGTCATCATCATCATTGGTCGTCCATCATCATCCGTCATCATCATCATCATCATCGTCATCATCATCATCGTCCATCATCATTATCGTCATCATCATCATCATCCATTCATCATCATCATCATCATCCCAAGTCCATCATCATTATCGTCATCATCATCATCCCTCGTCATCATCATCTCCATCCCTCATCCCGGTCCATCCCATCGTCTCCTCATCATCCATCATCATCATCGTCATCATCGGTCATCCGTCCATCATCATTGTCTCCATCATCATTATCCTCATCATCATCATCCCTGTCCTTCTCATCCGTCCATCATTATCCCATCCTCCTCCACTTCTCATCATCTCCTCCTCATCATTCCATCCGTCCATCATCATCATCGTCCATCATCCATCCTCCATCATCATCATCACATCATCATCATCGGTCATCATCATCATCGGTCATCATCATCATCATCCGCATCATCATCATCGTCATCGTCCATCATCATCCATCATCATCCCCTTCGTCATCATCATCATTCTCGCGTCCATCATCATTATCATCGTCATCATCATCATCGTCATCATCGCATTTCTCAATCCCATCATCATCATTAAGGTCCATCATCGTCATCGTCTCATCATCATCCATTCTCATCATCCATCATCATCATTATCGTCATCATCATCATCATCATCATCATCCATTCTCAGGTCATCATCATCATTCGTCATCATCATCATCGTCCATCATCATCCCGTCCATCATCATCATCCGTCCATCCCTCCATCATCATCCGTCATCATCATCATCATCCATCATCATTCTCATCATCATCTCCTCATCATCATCATCGTCCATTCATCGCATCATCATCATCGTCCATCGTCCATCATCATCCGTCTCATCATCATCATCATCCGTCGCCATCATCATCATCGTCATCATCATCATCGGTCATCATCATCATCATCATCCGTCACATCATCATCATCCGTCCATCATCATTCCCTCCATCATCATCATTGTCATCATTCCGTCATCATCATCATCGGTCATCATCATCGTCATCATCATCATGTCATCATCATCATCATCATCCTCCTCATCATTCATCCATCCTCATCCCTCTCCATCCATCCTCATCCTTCTCCATCCCCTCATCCTTTCTCCATCCCCTCATCCTTCTCATCATCATCATCCGTCTCCATCATCATTCCTCCATCCCCTCATCTTATCGTCATCATCATTTCTCCATCCTCATCATCATCTCCATCATCATCCTTCTCCATCATCGTCCGTCCATCATCATTCTCATCGTCCATCATCATCATCATCATCATCATCATCATTGTCGTCCATCATCATCATCCGTCATCATCATCATTCATCCGTCCGCATCATCATCGTCCATCATCATTGTCGTCATCATCATCATCATCATCATCCATCATCATCGTCCATCATCATCATCATCGTCATCATCATCATCATCGTCATCATCATCATCCGTCATCATCATCATCGTCATCATCATCATCCGTCATCATCATCATCGTCCATCATCATCCATCATCATCATCATCATCATCCATCATCATCATCCGTCATCATCGTCATCCGTCCATCATCGATCATCATCATCATCATCGTCATCATCATCATCATCATCATCATCCTATCATCATCATCATCCGTCCTCATCATCATCATCCATCATCATCATCGTATCCTCATCATCATCATCCATCATCCGTCCATCGTCATCATCCCTCATCATCCCTCCATCGTCCTCGTCATCATCATCATCATCATCATCCATCCCTCATCATCCATCCTCCATCATCATCATCCATGGTCATCCTATCGTCCTCCCAGTCCTCATCATCATCGTCACATCATCGTCTCCTCCTCATCATCATCGTCATCATCATCGGTCATCATCCCTCCATCATCATCATCCTCCATCATCATCATCCATCATCATCATCATCCGTCATCATCATCCGTCATCATCATCATCATCATCGTCATCGTCATCATCATCATCATCGTCCATCATCATCATCATCATCATCATCATCATCCGTCATCATCATCATCGTCATCATCATCATCATCATCATCATCATCATCATCATCATCATCATCATCGTCATCATCATCATCATCCATCATCGTCATCATCATCATCATCATCGTCATCATCATCATCATCATCGTCATCATCATCATCATCATCATCATCATCGTCATCATCATCATCGTCATCATCATCATCGTCATCATCATCGTCATCTCCATCATCATTGTCATCCATCATCATCATCATCATCCGTCGTCATCATCATCATCGTCATCATCATCATCGTCATCATCATCATCATCCGCGTCCATCATCATCATCATCATCGTCATCATCATCATCCGTCATCATCATCATCATCGTCGTCATCATCATCATCATCATTTCCGTCATCATCATCATCATCATCATCATCGTCATCATCATCATCATCATCATCATCATCATCATCATCATCATCATCATTCGACAATCGTCATCATCATCTCGTCCATCATCATCATCCGTCATCATCATCATCGTCTCATCATCATCGTCCATCATCATTATCGTCATCATCATCATCATCGTCCATCATCATCATCATCGTTCATCATCATCATCATCCGTCATCATCATCATCGTCATCATCATTATCGTCATCATCGTCATCATCATTGTCGTCATCATCATTGTCGTCATCATCATCTCCGTCATCATCATCATCATCGTCATCATCATCATCATCGTCCATCATCATCATCGTCATCATCATTATCGGTCATCATCGTCATCATCATCATCATCCGTCATCATCATCATCAGGTCATCATCATCATCGTCATCATCATCATCATCCGTCATCATCATCATCGTCACATCATCATCATCGGTCATCATCATCATTTATCGTCATCATCATCATCATCATCATCATTATCGTCATCATCATCATCATCATCATCATCATCATCCGTCATCATCATCATCATCATCATCCGTCCATCATCATCATCATCCGTCCATCATCATCATTGTCGTCATCATCATCATCGTCCATCATCATCATCGCATCCATCATCCATTATCCGTCCATCATCATCATCATCAGTCACATCTCATCATCCTCCTCCATCCTCAAAAATCGTCCTCCTCCTCATCGCCGTCATCATCATCATCCATCTGTCATCATCATCATCCGTCGCATCATCATCATCATCATCATCATCCATCATCCATCATCATCATCATCATCATCATCATCCGTCATCATCATCATCATCCATCCTCATCATCATCCCTCATCATCATCATTCCCCTCATCCCTCCTCCGTCATCATCGTCCATCGTCGGTTCATCCGTCCTTCTCCATCATCATCATCGTCCATCATCATCATCCTCATCATCCATTGTCATCATCATCATCATCATCATTGGCAATTATTCCCGTCATCATCGTCATCATCCGTCCATCATCATCATCATCATCATCATCCATCATCATCATCATCGTCATCACCGTCCATCATCATCATCGTCCATCCGTCATCATCATCATCATCATCGTCATCATCATTGCTCCGTCATTCATCCCATCATCATCATCATCATCATCATCATCATCATCACATCATCATCATCGTCATCATCATTGTCATCATCATCGTCCATCATCATCATCATCGGTCATCATCGTCATCATCCGTCATCATCATCATCTCATCCGTCATCATCATTATCGTCATCATCATCTATCCGTCATCATCATCCGTCATCATCATCATCGTCATCATCATCATCATCATCATCATCATCATCGGTCATCATCATCATCGTCATCATCATCCGTCATCATCATCATCATCATCATCATCATTGTCGTCATCATCATCATCATCATCATCATCATCATCCGTCATCATCATCATCATCCGTCATCATCATCATCGTCCATCATCATCATCATCATCATCATCCGTCATCATCATCATTGTCGTCATCATCATCATCGTCATCATCATCATCGTCATCATCATCATCGTCATCATCATTATCCGTCCATCATCATCATCGTCCTGGATCATCATCGTCATCATCATCATCATCATCATCATCCGTCATCATCATCGTCATCATCATCATCATCATCATCATCATCATCATCGGTCATCATCATCATCATCATCATCATCGTCCATCATCGTCATCATCCGTCCATCATCATCATCCGTCATCATCATCATCGTCATCATCGTTTCATCATCCATCGTCATCATCATTATCCGTCCTCATCGGATCGTTATCCGTCATCATCATTGTCCCGTCCATCATCATCATCGTCATCATCATTATCCGTCATCATCCGTCCATCTCGTCATCATCATCTCGTCCCATCATCATAAAAATCCGTCATCATCATCATCAGTATCATCATCATCATAGCGTCCATCATCATTCATCGTCACATCATCAAAATCGTCATCATCATCATCCGTCATCATCATCGATGTCGTCCATCATCATCATCCGTCCATCATCATCCGTATCGTCATCATCATCATCTGGTCATCATCATTATCCGTCATCTGGATTTATCTCCGTCCTGGTCCCATTTATCATCCTCCTCCTTCTCCGTCATCCTCCTCCTCCATCCCTCCCTCATTCTCCATCCCTAGTCCTTCTCCATCCCCTCATCCTTCTCCTTGTCATTGTCCTCATCATCATCATCCATCCCTCCTCCCTTCTCCATCCCTCCTCCATCCCCTCCGTCCCATATTCTCCATCCCATCATTATCGTCCTCTCATCATCATTCTCCATCATTTGCATCATCCGGTCCATCATCATTATCGTCATCATCCTCATCCGTCATCCATCCCATCATCAGTCCATCATCATCATCGGTCATCATCATTATCCGTCATCATCCTTCTCCATCCGTCGGTTCCGTCCCTGGATCCCCTGTCCTTCATCATCGCTCCTCCTCCATCATCATTGTCGTCATCATCATCCCTAGTCCTTCTCCCTTCATCGTCCTTCTCATCCCCTCCTCATCATCATCCCTCATCATCTTCTCCATCCCTCGTCCATCCCCTCCTCCTTCTCCATCCCTTCTCCATCCTCTCATCATCTCCATCCTCCTCCTTCTCATCATTAATCGGTCCTTCTCCATCCCTCGTCACTTCATCATCCCCTCCTCCTTCTCCATCCCTCCTCATCCTCCATCCCCATCATCATCATCCTTCTCATCCCCTCGTCCTTCTCCATTGTCCTCCCTTCTCCATCCCCTCCTCCTTCTCATCATTATCCCTCATCATCCCTTCTCCATCCCTCATCCGTTCTCTCATCATCCTCCATCATCATTATCCGTCCCTAGATCCCTTATCCATCCCTGGATCCTTCTCCATCCCTCATCGTTCGTCCATCCCCTCCTCCTCATCATCCCTCCTCATTGTCAGATCCCCTCGTCCCTTCGTCATATATGTGCATTAGTCCCTTCTCCATCATCGAGTCATCATCGTCCTCCATCATCATCCTCCCTTCTCCATCCCTCCTCCACTTCTCATCCCTCCTCCTTCTCCATCCCCATCGTCTGTCATCATCATTGTCCCCTCCTCCTTCTCGTATCCCATCATCAAGTTCCATTCTCCATCCCCTAGATCCCTTCTCCATCCCCTCATCCCTTCTCCATCCCTCATCATTATCCATCCCCTCCGTCCCATCCCTCGTCCTTCTCCATCCCCTCCTCCTTCTCCATCCTCCTCATCCTTCTCCATCCCTCGTCCATCTCTCCATCCTCCTCTTCATCCCTCATCCTTCTCCATCCTCTCTCCATCCTCCTCCTTCTCCATCCCTCATCCATCCTCCTCCCATTCCCTCATCCTTCTCCGTCCCTCGTCCTTCTCCGTCCTCATCACTTCTCCGTCCCTCCTCCTTCCTCCATCCCTCCTCCTTCTCCATCCTCATCTCTTCTCCATCCTTGATCCCTTCTCCATCCCTCCGCCTCCTCTTCTCCATCCTCGGTCCTTCTCCATCCCTCCTCCTATCCTCCATCCTCTCCTCCTTCTCCATCCCTCGTCCATTCTCCATCCCTCGTCCTTCTCCATCCTCCTCCCTTCTCCATCCTCCCTCCTCCATCCCCTCCTCCTTCTCCATCCTCGTCCCTTCTCCATCCTCTAGTCCTTCTCCATCCCTCTCCATCCTCCTCCGTTCATCCTCCTCCTTATCCATCCATCCGTCCTCCATCCTCCCATCCCCTCCTCCCTTCTCCATCCCTCTCTCCTCCATCCTCTCCTCCCTTCTCCATCCCCTCCTCCCTTCTCCATCCCTCGTCCTTCTCCATCCCTCCTCCTTCTCCATCCCCTCCTCCTTCTCCATCCCTACTCCATCCTCCTCCTTTACTCCATCCCTCCTCCTTCTCCATCCCCTAGTCCTTCTCCATCCCTCCTCCCTTCTCCATCCCTCCTCCCTTCTCCATCCCCTCGTCCTTCTCCATCCCTCTCCTCCTTCTCTATCCCCTCCTCCCTTCTCCATCCTCGTCCCTTCTCCATCCCCTCGTCCTTCTCCATCCTCCTCCCTTCTCCATCCCCTCCCTCCTCCATCCTCATCCCTTCTCCATCCCTCAGTCCTTCTCCATCCCCTCGCTCCTTCTCCATCCCTCTCCCTTCTCCATCCCTGCTCCTTCTCCATCCCTCCTCCTTCCTCCATCCCCTCCTCCTCT